>NC_037668.1:113866868-114044501 GCF_003255815.1 Theropithecus gelada
ATACATGTTGTTAAAAATCAATTGCTCTCTGAATGAAAACTCTTTCAAAGTAACTATTTTTAAAAAGTCTTAAATCAGAAAACAGTATACGTCTATTCAACATGGCCACATTTTCTTAATAAGTTCTGTTCTCCTAACGACACAAGATGCCAGCAAAGTTCTAAGTTTATTTTTAGAATCATAGTTTGAATGATTGCTTTTAGTCATTTTATAATCATTAAGAAGTTTTATCTAATTTTTAACTGTACTTACATAATTTTTAAATAACTACACCAAAGAGCAAATCTATTAGGTGACTTTGATCTTGTTCTGAAATGCAGCAGAGTGACAAACTACATGGGAATCTTTCCTTCATGTTATATTTTACTCTATACTTGCTGTACTTTAACACAATAAAAACAAAACTCTCTGTCAGTTTAAAAGTCTATAATATAGTATTGTAAGCTTATTACATAAATAGTACCATTCAAGAAACTGTATTACTTTAGGCAATAACCTAACCTTTTAATTCAGCTTTCTTATTTTTAAAAGTAAGATATGGATTAGATTATGGAAATGGGCATATTGTGCCTCATGCCAGTCCAACATATGTTAATCCTTTTACAGGCAAAAGCACCCTAATTTTCCTTAAGGAAAAACTCTCTTCACTCTTCGTGCATGTTGTTTGAGGGGAAGTGACTCCACCTCCGACTGTAACTGTGAACATGTGACAGAGATCTAAGTCAGTCGGTGTATTGTACATCCCCAGAAAAAATGACTGGTCCAGGAATGAGTAAGGGACCCAACTCAGCCCAACTGAAGCACATTTCAAACTTCATGGCACTGCTGGGAATAGCATTAAAAATGAGGTAAAACTGAACAGTGGGAAACCATCCAGGGGACAGCCTGAGAATGAAATCAATGAATCAACAAATGGAGAGAGTTGGAGTGACTGGGCTCTTCTGATATTGTTTAGGGTCCTGAATTCAGCTGTGATTGAATCCCTGAACTTTTCATGTATTTATGTAAGCCTGTTTAAGCCAGGCTTCCACCACTTACAACTGAAATAATCCTGATTTGATACAATGATTTCAAACTGCCTTCAATATCTGAAACTGCTCTTTTAGAATTCAAAGTGAAAGATTTTAAGTGTCTACACTGACTGGAGGTACAGAATTAGAATGTTGTCATATTTGAATTCTACCACCTGTCAGCTAGTTTAATCACTTAATTCATCTGATTGTTCATTTTTCATCTGACATTTTATTAATTTTCTACTATGTATAATGCTCAATTAACAGCACAATATTAGTCCCTAAGTATACAATTATCAGTAAGACAGAGTCCCTGTTTCCAATGAATTCATCATTTATTATGGGAGATGGTCCTTTAAAATAAAACTTACTACTTTGAGAGTTGTAATAGAAGTAGAGGTATATGCAAAGTATAAATAAGAATTTAGAAAAAGAAGCAAAATCCTTTCTGGGAGGATTAGAGTATTTTTAATATATGAAAATGATTTTGTATTGAGTTATAATAGGCTAATAAAAACTTGTAGATAAAAATAAGCATACAATAAAAAATTCTAAACAACTTCTGGGGCTCAAAAGGCTCTAAGAACATACAATATTAAGATTAGGGTGTGCATGAAAAAAACAGGTTCAGCTCCATATCCAGAGTGTAACCTGCAGAGGACTGACTGGTTAAAGGAAATGAGGTCCCCCCTAACTTTCTCATTGAAACTATTTACTCGGGATGGAACCACTTATCCAGGACCAGAAATAATCCTTTCAGTGAAGCAGGCAAATCTAGGCTTCTTTTTCTCTCTTCTTTCAAAACCAAAATTATAATCTCAAAGGAAAAATGAAAGTTGGGTTAAAAGAAAAAAAATCTAGTTATATGCCATTTACAAGAAACACACCTAAAATAGAAAATATGCAAGGCATTTACCAGCCCAAAAGAGCTGATGTAATTACATTATTATTAGATCTAGCAGACTTGAAGGTAAACTACATTATTTAAGTGTGTAACTAAATAATGATTAAAGGTTATATTCATCAAGAAGAGATAAAAAGCATAAATTTTTGTGCATCTAATAACATGAATTCCAAGTATAAAAAGTGACAATTGATGAATATGTAAATAGAGTTGGGCAAATCCACTATTAGAGAGAGAAATTTCAAGACACTTTTCTCCATAAGTCAAGCAGATAAAGACCACAAGAATAGAGAAAACTTAAATACCAATATTAACAAACTTGATCTAATGGTCATCTATAGAATACTGAATCCTTAAATGGGAATTTACATAGTTTACAGGCGCACCTGGAGCATTTGTGCAAACCAACCACAAGAAAGACCATAAGTGTTTATCAGCAGCAGTATCAATTAAAAAATTACAGTATATCTATATAGTGGGTTATACTATACAATGTAAATTAAAAATGAACCTATAGTTATATGTATCAACCTGGATTAAGATGAAAAGACAAAATTGAATGGAAGAAGAAAGTCACTGAAGAATATGTATAGTAGAATTCCATTTACATGAATTTACAAAACACTCAAAGCACCAGATATTGTAGGAGTATATACAGATGGTAAAAGCATGGCCAAAACAAAAGAATATTTACCTCTAAATGCAGAGATGGAGGAGGTAGACACAATTAGAGAGAGACACACAAGGGGCTTCCAACTTTCTGTTTAATATCCTTTATAGGGTTTGTTTTATCATCATTGTTTAAGCTGTGCACATATGTTTCATATTTATCATTTGTTAAATACAAATTTTAAAAAAGTTAAACTGTGCAGAACTGGAAGTAGAGTACAGATCTGAATTCCAGTTCTGCAGTTTACTAGAGATGTAAACTATTTCTTAATCTGTAGAATCATGTTACCATCAGCATTGTAAGGTTGCTGTAGGAATAAACAAAATGATACCTAGAATATAACAGGAACTTAATACCAGTTTCCTTTCTCCTTTTATATCAGACATTAATTAGTAGACATTTCTCAAAGGTAGATATACAAATGGCCAATAAATAAATGAAAAAATGTTCAACATCGCTAGTCATCAAATGCAAATCAAAACCAGAATGAGATATCATCTCATTAGAATGATCACTATTAAAAAGACAGAAAATAACAAATACTTGTGAGAATGCAGAGAAAGGGTGATGTATTGGTGGGAATGTAAATCAATACAGCTAATATGACAAAAAGCATGGAGTTGCCTCAAAAAATAAAAATAGAACTATCATATGATTTAGCAATCCCACTGCTGAGTATATATCCCAAAGAAAGAAAGTCAGTATATCAGAGACAGAATCTGCATTCTCATGTTTATTGCAGTGCTACTCACAATAGCCAAGATACAGAATCAACCTAAGTATCCACCAACAGATGACTGGACAAAGAAAATGTAGTATATTATACACAATGGAATATTATTCCACCATAAGAAGAATGAAATCCTGTATTTGCAACAACAAGGATAGAATGGGAGGATATTATATTAAGTGAAATAAGCCAGACACAGAAAGACAAATGTTGCATGTTCCAACTCATATGTGGAAGCTAAAAATATTGATTTCATGGAGATAGAGAATAAATTGAATGGTGGTTAACAGAGGCTGGGAATGGTAGTAGGGAAGGGACTTCCACTTGGACAGACAGAACAGTGTGTGGAGACTCACATCACGGACTTTTGTTCTAAGAACCACTACAGTAAATTCCCAGGAAAACGTAAGGATTTCATAGATCCTTTGACAGAAGTGGCACACTGCTACAAATTCTGTGAGGCAGGCAAAAAAACTGTGAGTTCCCAAAGTGTGTGAGGGGAAACACCTGCCTCCGGAAACACATCCCCATTGGGGACCCTGAAAATCCGGATTACAGGAGAAGGATTTAACCTTACCTAGAGCTGAAACTGATTTAGCATGAAATATAAAAGTAGAAGCAGCAGCAGGAGGAGCACTGTAGGCGCTCCCATTCTCCAGGTCAAGCCAAGGGAAGCCATCCCTGACTATATCTCACTAGGGCCCTCAGGGAAGGCAGCCAGCAGAATCTGGGAGGGATCACAGGCTGAAAAAAGATTCCAACTGAACTTTGTTTTTTTTGTTTTATTTTATTTATTATTATCATACTTTAAGTTCTAGGGTACATGTGCATAATGTGCAGGTTTGTTACATATGTATACTTGTGCCATGTTGGTGTGCTGCACCCATCAACTCGTCAGCACCCATCAACTCGTCATTTACATCAGGTATAACTCCCAATGCAATCCCTCCCCCCGCCCCCCTCCCCATGATAGGCCCAGGTATGTGATGTTCCAACTGAACTTTATAATAATTTTGACTGAAGCAGGCTCTCTTGAGCAGAATCTGGGGGTGAACGGGAACTGTTGCAGAGAGTAGCGCAGGAGCCAAGGCCAACAGTGTTTGAAGGCAGGGAGGGGCGAGGCCTGAAAGCCTTGCTTGCTTTCTCAGCAGGGAAGCTTATAGCCTGGGGCAAGGTCTGAATGCTGAGCACAGGCTACCTGGAGACAAACTCAGTGCTGCTAGTGGGGCACATTGTCAGGGGCAAAACCGGCCTCACCAACTGCATGGGAGCTGGGTAAGACCTAATGCTACCAGTTTTCCCCTACTTCCTTGATGACAGAGGGTATTATGGAACAAAATGCCCTCTGGAACATAACCCCATTGGCCCAAGAACCATACCCCTCCCCCACAGGAGTGCGGCAATCTCTGCCCAAGGAGAGTCTGAGCTCAGACTGGCCTAACCCTGTTCCCACCTGATGGTACTTCTCTACCCACCTTAGCAGCCAATTACAAAAGACATAAATTCTTGGGAGCTTTATGGCCTTGCGCATCACCTGAGAAACCCAAATACTTATTCTGGCCAACTTAGGGTAAGCTTATATCCTCCTTCTACTACTGCAGCTGGTGCTCTCTTGAAAGCAATACCTCCTGACTGGAGGCCAACCAACTCAGGTTATTATGGCAACTCATGACAAAATAACCCTACTCCAATGAAGGAGAAAACAATAGCTAATTTCACGGACTGCAACATCCTGGCTAACCAGAGGTCCTGAGTCTGTCCACATGACAACTTCACTGCTAGCATAACCAGCATTCGAGAAAGTCAGCACGCGAAACATATCTACAACCAAGGACTCTTCACTCCCCTGCCACCTCCACCAGAGTAGGTGCTGGTATCGACAGCTGAGAGACTTGAAGATGGATCACATCATAGGGCACTTTGCAGACAATCTCCAGCACCAGCCTGGAGCCTGGTAGCCCTGTTGTGTGGCCAGACCGAGAAGAGCAATAACAATCACTGCAGTCCCGCTCTCAAGAGGCCCCATTCCTAGAAGAAGTGGGAGAGCACCACATCAAGGGATCACCCTGTGGGACAAATTAATCTGAACAGCAGTCCTTGAGTTCCAGATCTTTCCACTGAAACAGTCTATCCAAATGAGAAGGAACCAGAAAAGTAATTCTGGTAATATGACAAAATAAGGTTCTATTACACCCCCAAAGACCACACTAGCTCCCCAGCAATGTATCCAAACCAAGAAGAAATCTCTGATTGCCAGATAAAGAATTCAGAGGATTGATTATTAAGCTACTCAAGGAGATACCAGAGAAAGGTGAAAACCAACTTGAAGAAGTTTAAAAAAACAAACAATACAGGCTATAGATGAAAAATTCTCCAGCGAAACAGATATCATAAAAATATAATCACAACTTCTGGAAATGAAAGACAAACTCAGAGAAATACAAAATGCACTGGAAAGTATCAACAATAGATTAGGACAGGTAGAAGAAAGAACTTCAGAGCTCAAACACAAGGCTTCCTAATTAACTCAATCAGACAAAGACAAAGAAAAAAACAAGAACAACAAAAAAGAACAAAGCCTCCACAAATTTTGGGATGATGTTAAACGCCAAACCTAAGAATAATTGGTGTTCCTGAGGCAGAAGAGAAATCTAAAACTTCGGAAAACTTATGTTAGGGAATAATCAAGGAAAACCTCCACGGCCTTGCTAGAGATAGAGACATCCAAATATAATAAGATCAAAGAACACCTGGGAAATTCATCACAAAAAGATCACCACCTAGGCACATAGTCATCAGGTTCTCTAAAGTCAAGATGAAGGAAAGAATCATAAGAGTTGTGAGGCAAAAGCATCAGGTAGCCTATAAAGGAAAACATATCAGATTTACAGCAGATTTCTCAGCAGAAACCCTATAAGCCAGAAGGGACTGGGGTCCTATCTTTAGCCTCCTCAAACAAAATTACCAATCAAGAATTCTGAATCCAGAAAAATTAAGCTTCATAAACGAAAGAGGTAAAGTCGTTTTCAGACAAACATGTGAAGAGCATTCGCCACTACCAAGTCCGTACTACAAGAACTGCTAAAATGAGTTCTGAATCTTGAAACAAGCCTTAAAATACACCAAAATAGAACCTTCTTAAAGCATAAATCTCACAAGACCTATAAAACAACAACAACACACACACA
Organism: Theropithecus gelada; assembly: GCF_003255815.1. Classification (NCBI taxonomy): domain Eukaryota; kingdom Metazoa; phylum Chordata; class Mammalia; order Primates; family Cercopithecidae; genus Theropithecus; species Theropithecus gelada. The sequence goes on from NC_037668.1 coordinate 113,873,374, forward strand.
CAAAGCCACAGGGTATTCAGGCAACAACTAACATGAGGAATAAAATGGTACCTCACATCTCAATATTAACATTGAATGTAAATAGCCTAAATGCTCCACTTATGGCAGAATTAAAAAAAAAATCCATCAATTAAGTATCTGCTGTCTTCAAGAGGCTCACCTAACACAAAAGGACTCAAATAAACTTAAGGTAAAAGGGTGGAAAAAGGTATGTCATGCAAATGGAAACCAAAAGCGAGCAGGAATAGCTATTCTTATATCAGACAAAACAGACTTTAAATCAATAACAGTTAAAAAAAGACAAAGAGGGGCATTATATAACGATAAAAGGATCAGTCCAACAAGAAAATGTCATAATCCTAAATATATATGCACCTAACACTGGAGCTTCCAAATCTATAAAACAATTATTACTAGACTTAAGAAATGAGGTAGATGGCAACACAATAATAGTGGAGGACGTCAATACTTTACTGACAGCACTAGGCGGGTCATCAAGACAGAAAGTCAACAAAGAAATTGTAGATTTCATGTATGCCCTAGAACAAATGAACTTAAAAGATGTTTACAAAACATTCTACCCAACAACTGCAGATAGACATTCTTTTCATCAGCATATAGAACATTCTCCAAGATAGATCATATGAGAGGCTACAAAACAAGTCTCAATAAATTTAAGAAAATAGAAATTATGTCACATATACTCTCAGACCACAGTAGAATAAAACTGGAAATTAACTCCAAAAGGAACCCTCAAAACCATACAAACACATGAAAATTAAATCATCTGCTCCTGAATGATCTCTGGGTCAACAATGAAATCACGATGGAAATTAAAAATTTATTTGAACTGAACAATAATAGTGACACAACCTATGAAAACCACTGGGATACAGCAAAAGCAGTAGCAAGAGGAAAGTTCAGAGCAATAAATGCCTACATCAAAAAGTCTGGAAAAGCACAAATAGACAATTTAAGGTCACACGTCAAGGAAGTAGAGAAACAAGAAAAAATCAAACCCAAACCCAGCAGAATAAAAGAAATAATAAAGATCAGAGCAGAACTAAATTAAATTGAAACAAAAAATACAAAGATAAATGAAACAAAAAGCTGGTTATTTGAAGGATAAGTCAAATTGATAGGTAATTACTGGGATTAACAAAGAAAAGTAGTGAGAAGATCCAAATAAGGTCAATAGAAATGAAACGGGAGATATTACAACTGATACTACAGAAACACAAAAGATCATTCAACCTACTATGAACACATTTATGCACACAAACTAGAGTATGTAGAGGAGATGTATAAATTTCTGGAAGTATACAACCCTCCTAGATTAAACCAGGAAGAAACAGAAACTCTGAACAGACCAATAACAAACAGAAAGATAGAAATGGTAATTTAAAAACTGCCAACAAAAAAAAGTACAGGACCAGAGATATTCACAGCTGAATTCTATCAGACATTCAAAGAAGAATTGGTACCAATCCTATTGACACTATTCCAAAAGACAGAGAAAGAGGGGATCCTCCCTAAATCATTCTATGAAGCCAGTATCACCTTAATACCAAAACCAGGAAAGGACATAATAAAAAAGAAAAACTACAGAACAATATCTCTGATGAACATAGATGCAAAAATCCTCAACAAAATACTAGCTAACCAAATCTAACAGCTTATCAAAAATATAATACACAATGATCAAGTGGGTTTCATACCAGAAATGTAGGGATGGTTTAACATATGCAAGTCAATAAATGTGATACATCACATAAACAGAATTAAAAACAAAAATTGAATGATCATTTCAATAGTTGTAGGAAAAGCATTTGACAAAATTCAGCATCCTTTTATGATTAAAACCCTCAGCAAAATTGGCATAGAAGAAACATATCTCAAGGTAATAAAAGCCATCTATGACAAACCCACAGCGAGCATTATGCTGAATGGGGAAAAGTTAAAAGCATTCCCACTGAGAACTGGAACAAGACAAGGATGCCGACTTTCACCACTGCTATTCAACATTGTACTGGTAGTCCTAGACAGAGCAATCAGACAAGAGAAAGAAATAAAGGGCATGTAAATCAGTAAAGAGGAAGTCAAACCATTGCTGTTGCTGTTTGCTGATGATATAATCATATACCTATAAAACCCTAAAGTCTCACTCAAAAGCTCCTAGCTCTGATAAATAGATTCAGTAAAGTTTCAGGATACAAAATCAATGCAGACAAATCAGTAGCACTGCTATACACCAACAACGACCAAGCTGAGAATAAAAATCTAGAACTCAACCCCTTTTACAATAGCTACAGGAAAAAAAAAAAAAAAAAACCAACTTAGAAATATACCTAACCAAGGCCAGGCGCGGTGGCTCATCCCTGTAATCCCAGCACTTTGGAAGGCCAAGGTGGGTGGATCATGAGGCCAGGAGATGGAGACCATACTGGCTAACACGGTGAAACCCCATCTCTACTAAAAATACAAAAACAATTAGCCAGGCATGGTGGCGGGTGCCTGTAGTCCCAGCTACTCAGAAGGCTGAGGCAGGAGAATGGCCTGAACCCAGGAGGCGGAGCTTGCAGTGAGCCAAGATTGCACCACTGCACTCCAGCCTGGGTGACAGAGTGAAACTCCGTCTCACAAAAAAAAAAAAAGAAAGAAAAAAGAAAGAAACATACCTAACCAAGAAGGTAAAAGACCTCTACAAGAAAAACTACAAAACACTGCTGAAATAAATCATAGATGACACAAACAAATGGAAACATATCCCATGCTCATGAATGGGCAGAATAAATACTGTGAAAATGATCACACAGCCAAAAGCGATCTACAAATTCAATGCAATTCCCATCAAAATACCATCATCATTCTCCATAGAATTAGAAAACACAATACTAAATTCATTTGGAATCAAAAAAGACCCAGAATAGCCAAAGCAAGACTAAGCAAAAAGAACAAATCTGGAGCATCACATTACCTGAGTTCAAACTATACTACAAGGTTGTATAGTACAAGGTTATACTGTACAACTACAAGGTTGTAGTTACCAAACCAGCATGGTACTGGTATAAAATTAGGCATGTAGACCAATGGGCTAGAAAAAAGAACCCAGAAATGAAGCCAAATATTTTCAGCTAACTAATCTTTAACAAAGCAAACAAAAACATAAAGTGGGGAAAAAAGGACACCCTATTCAACAAATGATGCTGGGATAACCGCAAGCCACATGTGAAAGAATAAAGCTGGATCCTCATTTCTCACCTCACACAAAAAATCACCTCAAGATGGATCAAAGACTTAAATCTAAGACCTGAAACCATAATATTCTAGAAGATAACACTGGAAAAAAATCTTCTAGACATTGGCTTACGCAAGGAAGTCATGACCAAAAACCCAAAAGCAAATGCAACAAAAAGAAAAATAAATAGATGGGACTTAATTAAACTAAAAAGCTTCTGCACAGTTAGAGAAAAAAATAGAGTGAAACATCAACCTATGTAATGGAAAGCAATATTTTCAAATCATGTATCTGATATGGGGTTAATATTCAAAATCTGTAAAACACTCCTATAACTCAATAGCAAAAACCAAAGTACTGAGCTAAAAATTGGAGAAAGGACTTTGGAGTATTCATCAAAAAAATTGAAAACAGGATCTCACAGGAGTGCAAATATCCTGTTTACATCAATGTAAACAGGATAAAAACTGCATATTTATATCTTGTTGATATAAACAGGATATTTGCACTGCTGTGTTCATTGCAGCTTTATTCACAATAGCCAAGAGGTGTCAACAACCCAAATGTTCATTGACAGATGAATGAGTAAAGAAAATGTGGTATATACAAACAATGGAATATTATTCAGCCATAAAAGGAAGGAAATCCTGTCATATGTTACAAGATGGATGAGCCTTAATGACATTACGTGAAATAAGTCAAATAAGCCAGTCATAAAAGAACAAATGCATAATTCTACCTATATGCACTATGTAAAGTAGCTAAACTCATAGAAGCAAAAAGTAGGATGCTAATTGCCAGTGGCTGTGGGGAGAAGGACAATGGGAAGCTGCTGTTCAATAAGTGTAGAATTTCAGTCTGTAAAATGAAAAATGTCTACAGATCTGTTGTACAACAGTGTGCACACATTTTAAGTGTTATAATACCATAAACAGATTAGTAAAATAAATTTACTAAGGGGGTGTAATTCATGTTATATGCTTGTTGTTATTTAAACCCTTTAATTTTCTATTTAAGATCTGTCACAATCTGCTTCCTACCCCCCCTCCCTTTTTTTTTTTTAAGTCAGGTAGGTTTACTTCTGCTCTCCATTCCAGTGTTCATTTTGCACCTCTTGCACAGAATCTCTCATTCCTCGGCTCTACTTGGCCTAATCCAACCAATCTGACTAAAATCCCAACTTCTCTATTTTCTCAGAAAAATGACCATACAGATTATCCTCTCCTCTGAACTTCTTCCTACTCATTTATCATATGTTGCCTAGTTATTGTGCTTTTTACCTTTTCACTTATGAAGGACTCATGTTTCCAGAGAATTACAAGTTCCTAACAAAAAGAAGACCATGTTTTAATTTTGTTTCTGAGTCACTGCTTAAACACAGTACCCTGCCCATTGTACAATCTCAATAAATATTTCTTAGCTGACTAAATTCTACCTGGAGAATAAATGTCTTATATAAGAAATCTGTGTATAAAATCTTGGTATAGCCTATATAGAATGTAAACCTTCAGACCTGGGTCAAAGTAATCTTAGAAAACTGTGTAGAGTTACACACCTCCCTCTTACCAAGTTAGCTTACCTCTCTACAGATAAATACATGACATATTGTAATAATTCAGTGCAAGAACTATTTCCATATATTATGCAACATAATCCCACAAATAGTAAGCTTTCTATAAAAACTTATCAGGTCTGCTATGCAAGAGACAATAACAGCCTCTTTTAGTATCCCTAATTCCATAGCCAAAGTAAAAACACAAACCTTTATAGCAACAAATTATTCCTCTGCTTACTGGAGAACAGAGAATATTTATTTGCTACTCTTACCTTCTGCAGTAAGCAGCAAAGGATCTGGTTTTGCTAATGATATGGGATTCTTGAAAACAGATTCCCAAATTGTGTAGCTCTCAAAAAGGCTTACTGATGTATGTTCTGTAGCTTAATACAAATATACAGACACATATAAATCCACAATCAGTAGAACTATAATTAACACAAGTTTCCATTCCTACTTTGAGGTTTTTAGTGAACTGGCAGAAAATGAACAGAAAATAAAAGCCTTCTTTATTGCTGTGCCAAATTGCTCTGGAAAGAGCCCAAATTGTTTGCAAATAGGGTAACTATGTATTTCAAATACAGTGCACATGATTTTCTTGATGACCACATTGTAAAGCCTCAACAGAGCTTTAGCAATTTTTATCATTCCCATTTTCCAAACAAGACATGTATATAAAAATGAAAGAAGTTTCAAGATGCTTGCTTTTACGATACAGTACACCCAGCTAAAGAAACACATCATGTTAACAGGGTCAGTATGTTTGGTTGTTTTTTCCCTCTGTTTCTAGAAACAATTTCAAGGAAAATGAGAAGGACCAAGAAGATAGACAAAACCAGATCCTCCTCAATCTACAGAACAGAAAATTATATTATAATTTTCTTGTTCTTTTGATAAAATCATCCCAGGATATTCTTTTAAAATTCAGTGATGTGTATAACATCAATTAGTCTCATGATGTTGGTACTAATGACTCTATGAACTCATGTTTATTGAATAAACCTAGATATTGGTTGAATTTCCAGTGGGTAGTAATTACTACCATTGTTGTTCATTAAAATGTCTAGCCTTCAAGTCTTTTGCCCCAGTTTTGACATTCTAATTTTAAGACTAAAAGAAGTAGTGAGAAGAAAGTTCTAAAGATCACCGTTATAAAAGAAAATTAAATAGGCCATTTGGCTTTCTTCAGTTCTCTGACACTTAAACTTCAAGAGAAACAAAATTCCCAAACTGAAGAGAATTTTGAAAGTTCTCTGGTTCTTCACCTAGTATGATATGCACACTTAAAAACGTTACGTTCTATTATTACTTCCACCTGAAGTACGTATTTTCCAATTTCCCAGGAGAGACACTATTGTTCAATTATCTAGGCTCTCAGAGCACTTCACTAACTCTTCTATATGGAACTTCTTATATTTTTTCTTCTTATTATTTTTTATCTCTCCCACTAAATTGTAACCTCATCTGGAGGAGGGAAGAGAGTTTGGAAATCTTTATAATCCCACATTCATTACTTGATCTAACACAGAAGAAACTCAATAATGCTTGAATAAATAAGTTATTGAATGACAGGATAAATACATGTATTTATATGATGTATAAAGTTCAAGTTCCTATTTATGTACCAGGTGAAGGGCTAAAGTTGGCAGGAAAAATCCTCAACTCCATTCTCTACACTATTTGTCTCTCTCAACTTCCTTCATGCTTCTATTTCTGCTTTTCAGCCTGGTTTACTATGAACTATTAATTATTTCTACCTCCAGATGTCATATGGGTACCTCAAACTAAATATAACCAGAATAAAATTTCTTATCATCCCCATCCTCCAAAACTGTTCCTCTTTCTGGGTCGCCTATTTAAGTTCAATGACATCAGCAACCCAAGTCAAAGACTGCTTTATCTTTGACTTCTCTTTCTTCCATCACTTTATGTTAATCAGTTACCTAGTTGTTTTGTTTTTATTTCCAAAACAGCTTTTAACTAAAGTCATTCAATTAATCATCCATTCAACCACTATTCACTGAGTTATTTATATGTGCTATCCATATTATTCTAGTTATTATGATGTATATAAAATCAATTAATCTTTTCTCTCAAAAAGGTTACAGTCTAATAGACAGATAAGCACATCAGAAGTTATAATACATAAAGATAAGTGCTTGATAGATTTTTTTTCAGGAATATAGGAAAAGAATATCTCAATTAGATTTGGGAGGAACAGAAAAAGCTTCCTGGACATGTTACATGTGATGTGTAGGTATTAGCTAGATGAGGAAGGGCACAGGAATATATATATCCAGACAAAAAGAATGGCATGTAAGAAGCTGTGAGATTTGAGTAAGCAGGGCATGGTTTGGCACTCTAAATAGTTTGGCTAAAGTGATGCTTTTGGAAGAGTGATGGTGGATATGACTGTATAACTATACAATTATAGAGAGAGGGTTTTATCATAAAGAACGTTGTATAAAGAGTAAAAAAAAGTACGAGCCTTAACATGGGAGTTGTGGAGGTCACGAAGGATTTATGCAAAAGAGTGACATGATGAGATCGATACTTTAAAAGATTATTCCATCTGCAGCTTGAAGGTAGATAGGAAGAAATGCCAGATTGGAGGCAGGAAGAACAACTACTGGAGGACTATTACACTATCCTGGCGAAAAATAAAGGGTGCCTAACTACAAGATTGGCAGTGAGAATGATTTTAAGGGTAAAGGGGAAATTTCTATCAAAGGAGAAATTGGGATAAAGGTGATAATAGATGGCATGAGGTCATTGAAGAGTCAGGAGAGGATGTGATGCAAAACATATGTGGAACTTGAAGAGGTGAGTGAATACTTCTATGGAGACAGAAAGGAAGGGGAAAAGATCCCTGCATATAGGTATAAGTTTGTGGGTGTCAGGTGGGGTTGCCTGATAAACTACAGGATGCTCAGTTAAATTTGAAATTCAGATCAACAACAAATAACTTCTATTATAAATATTTTCCAAATATAGCACCTCCATCTTTTCACAAGTTTCTTTTTCCTGAATGCCATCCATCCCACTTGTCTGCTTCACAAATTGCTACTCAATCATGTAGGCTCAAGTGCTATCTTCCCTGCAAAACATAATTTGACTTCCCTGATCCTGTGCTCTCACAGTATTGCTGATTATATATTATTCATTATGATTATTATTAAGGTTTTCCTGAATATCTTTCTCTAGATTTTAAGTTTCTTGAAAACAGGGAATAGGACTCTTTTTTTTTTTCTTGAAAATAGGAATCTTTGTAGCCGTATGGTCTAGCACAATGGCTGCCATGAAAGGCAGCCAATATCTGCTGAATGAATGTCCTGTTTCAAATCTTTATTATTCATTGCCTATTTTCCCTGTCTTCAGTTTCTCCCCTCTTGAAACCATCCTCCAAACTGGCATAAGAGGTATCTTTTAAAAATATAACCATCGAAGATACTTCACTACTCAAATATCTTTGATTACTTTATGATGCCCGTCTGATAAAGTAGAAACCCTTCAGCATGGTACTGAATGCTCTATTTAAGTTAATATCAAAGCTAAGGGTATAAAAGCTCAGACTTTGGAATCATATCTGGGTTAGAATTCTGGCTATGTAGCTTAAAGTTATGTGACTGAGTGAATAGCTTAATCATCTGTAAAATAGGAATAACTACCTCATAATGCTGTTGCCAAAATTAAATGACATAATAACTATAAATGAGATAATGTCTATAAAGCATTTACTAGAGTACTGTGCTGCTCAACATTAAGAACACTAACAAATATGGCTATTATCAAGATCCTTTCCAGCTTCATCTCCTGTCATTTTGTCTCTCTCTGCTCCCATTGATACCTCCATAGCAGCTACATTTCACAACTTGCCAGTTCTCCCAACTTCAGGCTATTTCATCCTTACATGTGAATTCATAATGCTTTATTTGCTTACAATGCCCATTCCACATCAGCTTGCATGGCAAATCGTGGTATTTAAAATTTTGCTAAGGATATTTCCTAGTATACACACAAAACAGTAAATTTGTGTATATACCATAGTGTTAAACAAAATCTGTGCTGGGAAAAGGTCTAGAATGTTGCTTTAAAATGGTTAGATTAAAAGCATTGCTGAAATAATAAATTAGTATGTGAGTCTTCAAGATGAGTTTTAATAATGGTAACAAGCTAATAATTGTGGTTTCACTTGTAAGTTGAAAATGCTTAGGTTTCTTCAGGTATTTTGTGCTATATAGAGGTTCATGGACACCATAGGCTTTCTTTTATTTTAATGAGTGGATATCTCATGTCCCTAAAGGGTTTTAGTGGTCAGGAAATTCTCATCCATTTATTTATTTTCAGCCATTTATACGCTATGGCTTTTTAGAGTGTTTTTCCCCAATCTCTTCCAAAAAAAACCCTTCTGGGTGATTTTGCAAATATTGTCACCCTTAATCTCAGTTCATACCAAATTAGAAAAATCATTTGCAACTATCTGAAACCTAAAGTTTATTAAATGTACCTGAGACAGCTTTAAAATATCCAGAAATGTTCTGATATTTCTAAAATATTTTTCCCATTTATTGAGAATCAGGATCTCTAGATAACCATAATTATTTAGTCTCTCTCTTCTTCTTCTTCTTAATTTTACCTTTGGTCCTTCAGGGCCGTTTTGTCCAGGAATCCCAATATCTCCTGGAAAACCCTAGAGAATATAAAAATGTAGAGAGTTTATTCCACAGAAAATTACTTTAAATCCATTTATCATATAAAATTCTCTTTGCTATTCCTCCATACTCAGTTAAAGCAATTTATACTCCTCAAAAATTCAATATTGAAGATTAAGTTAGGCAGTTGTTTAACACTGGAATATAAAACTTACAAAGTATACTAAAATAGAATTTACTTCATCAGTTATTCACAAACAATCCTGAGGTCCTCTAGTTCAGTTTAAGAGAGTAGAAGTCTTAGTCCAAAATTATCCACGATGTGGAAATAAGGCAAAAAGGTATATGACATATTCTTTCAACATCATATGGGATATAGGGCTACCAAAGATTAGGTGAATGTACTTTGTTGGACTCACTGTTTACTAACTACACATTAACGTATAGATTTTTGTTAGGTAGAGATGCAAACAACTTCTGTCTGATTAAAAAAAAAAAACCAGCACCCAAAATTATGGCTTTATATACAGGATTAATCAGTTTTGTATCTAACTAAACTATCTTATTCTAACATCCCCATATTTAATTGTCTATAAATACTGAAGTCCTCAAAGGCTCTACGAACCATTATCTTACAGGTTCCATCATTAATAAGTTGAATAAAATTTTTGACCTGTGTTTACTTTAAATTTGCATGAGAATAATGATTTTACTTTTTTGGAAATTATATTAGCAGTCTAAAATACTTGGCTCAAGAAATGAAAAACAAAACAAAAAGAAATGGATTACAGTGTTAAATACAATCTGTGCTGGAAAAAGGCCTACAATGTTGCTTTAAAAGTATCAGATTAAAATTCTTGCTGAAATAGAGTGTGATTCGTCAAATTATGATTCAATAATTGTAATAAGCTAGTAATTGTGTTTTCATTTTATTGATTTTGTCATAGGTTACTTTCCACTGACATTAGTGAAGGAAAAAAGTAAAAGTATAAGAATCAGCATCTTTAAAAGTAAATAAAGCTGAAATTAAAATGTGAACATCCACAAGAAAAGGTAGTTCAGTGAAGGGATAAGTTGTAATGGGAATAAAAAATATGAAGTAAGATGGAACAGCAAGGTTGTTTCTGGGATATTCATTCTGGAAAGAAAAACTAATAAGAAGACATAAGATATAAGAAGAAGACTGGATACCAATGTATCCAGTCTGGATTAGGACATGAATGCCTCAACTCAAATTTAAAGCTTGGGTTCTGTGAGGAAAAATATAATTTGGGGACATTTCTGACAAAAGAAAAAGCAGTGGCAACAGAAAGATAATCACAAGATCAGATTTCTGAATGTTCTGGAATAGTTTAATACAGATATGTTTAATAGAAACTTGTTGATTGCTTTACTAATCAAAGAAAGTCAGGCTCACCTATGCTATTATTTGTATATAAGGCAATTTTTTTAAACCTAGATTCTTTTCCTGATAATTTTACACCCTTTCTCTAGAACACACCCTTTGTTAGTGTGTTTTTTTTGGGGGGGGGATTTCTTGTGGACTTGAGTCAAGACACTTCTAGTTCCTGCTGTAACACTAGCTAGTCTAAAATTGAACTTACTACCTTTTCCATTATGTTCCTCCCTCATCCTCTGTTCACTATTCGAGTGAACGTCACCTTGAGGTAATCCACCAGTTTCTAAGCCAAAAATCATATGCTTTGAATATTTTCATATTTTTGATATAGTCTGAATACTTATTTTTCCCTCTCCACCACCACCATCACCACCACCACCTTCCAATCATTTACTAAGCCCCATGCATTACATCTCCTAATTTGCTGTCGGTCTGAACCACTTTTCTACAAACTTCCCTCCACAACCCTAGGGCAAGTCACTTTCTCTGTTTTCCTGTTACTTATTCATGTTCCTATCCCCTGTAAAATGCATCTTCACTCTGTAGTCAGACTGATCATTCTATGGAATCTGAGCATGCCTCTTTGTTATTGGCCTCAGAATAGAATCCAAATTCTTTAATACACAGTTCACGGGGTTGCTCGTGATTCGGTGGTCTCTATTTATCTCTCTTCTTTGCCCTCTTCCACCCAGCACTTCAGTCACTGAACAATTTTCATATTCTCATAATATACACTCTCTTTCACTTCTGGGCTTTTGTATATACTGTTTCCCCCACCTTGAATAATGTTCCCTTAAGTTTCCTCACCTAGAACACTTATGTTTGAACTAGAAGACTGAATAATATTTTCATTACAAACTTTTATTTGACTTCCGTACCTTGAATTAGGTTGCTTCTATGAACTCTCAGACCATCCTGGGGCCTTACAAGGTCCCTTAATGTAGTGTTTTGGCTTGTTTTGTTTTCCTAATCAGATCGTAAACTCTTTGAGTGCAGTTTTATGTTATTCACGTCCATATTCTCTGCAACCAATACAACGCCTGATACACAGTAAGTGCTTAAAAAATGCTTTGTTGTTGTTGCTGCTGTTGAATGACTGATTTGTTTTTCTTTTCTTCTTTATTTTTTTGAAAGAAAGTACATGTTTCATGGCTAGTTTTAGCCCCTCAGTACTGGTTTTCAGTCAATTTACAGCATTTATTCATAGCATCTGCATGGATAAATTAATATACCCTGTCCATCCTCCAGATAAGCCTGGAACACACTATCACAGCAGTCCCCAACCTTTTTGGCACCAGTTTCATGGAAGACAATTTTTCCATAACATTGGGGTGTGGAGGATAGTTTCGGGATGAAACTGTTCTGCTTCAGATCATCAGGCATTAAGACTCTCACAAGGAGGCAGCCTAGATCCTTCACATGTGCAGTTCGTAACAGGGTTTGTGCTCCTATGAGACTCTAATGCTGCCACCGATCTGATAGGAGGTGAAGCTCAGGCAGTGATGCTTGCTCACCTGCCACTCACTTCCTGCTGTGCAGCCCAGTTCCTAACAGGACACAAACCAGTACAGGTCCACAGCCCAGGCGTTGGGGGTCCCTGCAATATCATGCCGGAAAGCAAGAAAGCTATCAAGGTATCAAAACTAGAGTCATATTAAAAACACTTAGTAGGTGATTGAAGAGGATCCCCTCAGCCAGATATGGGACTAGATGAACTTCAACAAGGATAAGAACTACAATGGATTGAAAAACATCAAATATGTTTAAATTTATAAGTTCATAATGACACAACAAAAACTGTCCACATTCAAAGGATGAAAGGAGGCTAACTCATTATCTTGAAACATGGTAAACAAAGGTGAAGAATCACGCATTTATTCTGCCTTAGTGTACCACTAGTAACCAAATAGTAGATGAGGGGATGTATTCCAGCCAGTAAGTGAAAAAGAAATAAGAGGATTAAAAAAATCTCCATTTTGCAATGCCACAAATAATCTAATTGATCTAGGCGCTGAGCATCAACTATTACTAACATCATACACACATAAAGAGATCATCAGACATTATGTGCTTCCTGAAAAAAGAACAGAATATCACTGATTGTTTTGCCAAAAACAAACCTGAATATGACAAGGTCTCTATATGTGACTACCAATTTGCAGGAAACACACAGGACCAAGAAACAAGCAGAACTACACCATGAGACTATAAAAGCAAAATCCAGACCGTGGGAAACTCTACAGATCAAATGATTGGGGAGCTTCGACAACTAAATTTTAAGGGGGAAAACAGGGAATAGAGAGAGAACTTGTAGAGTGAAAGACATAGCAAATAAAACAAATAAGCCTAAACTATAGTTTTTAAAGATGCATACTTTTGTGATAAACTATGTTTTAAAAAGGAGGACTGCTTACTTTTGGTAGGAGAGCTGGGCTTGTGGTTTCATGGGGCACATAATGGCTTCGTTAGTTATGGCTGTTTTACTCTTGACCTGTGTGGTAGTTACAAGAGTCTGTCTTATAATTGTTTGTGATTTACATTTGTTTTGTATAGTTTTATGTGTCTATGTTTTACTTTACAATAAAATGGTAAGAAAAAAATTGTTGGGGTGACTTCTGGGTAAACATGCAACGCTGAATACATGTGTGAATCTCTGCCCCTTAAGACTTCATTAAAGTATCAGTGGAGAAATATTAAAAAGACAAAGTGGTAAGGTCAAGGATAATAGAAGAAAAAGATGTCAACACAGCTGATCTCATAGTATAGTCATACAAGCTGAATATTTAAAAATTAAAACCTTATTGAAAAGCTAACAAATATATAAGCACAAATTATTAAAAGGAGGAGAAAGATTTTTATTTCCTTCCCACATAGGAGAGTTCAGAACCTTGGCCAAATAAACTTTTCATCATTTTAAAAATTCATACCTAGGTTACTGCCAAGTAGAGATCTTGCCTTTTAAATAATACATTTCAATGTTAAAACCAGAGTTAACTATCAACTGAACTTTAATGATAACATATATATAAAGGAAACCTTTTTTTTAAACACATGAATTTAGTGCTCAAAATGTAATCAAATGACATGGACGTCTTTGCCAAGTAGCAAAATTTCAGAAAGCTTACAGATTGAAAGATAAAAAAGTACATCATCAGAGTCCATACTTTTCATTTTCAGAAGCTACATTAGCATGAAACGATACAGGAAGAAAAGTAAAAACAAAAATCTGATAAAGATGCTCTAATTCATTTTTATAAATTTAAAATAATTTAGAAAACATTAATCAGTCCAAACATTTTCTCTCACAATGTGTTTTACTACCTCAGTTAAGTCATCCCATCACAATTTAAAATATAATACCTTACTGAAGGAAAGGAACAGCAGTCTGGCTTCTGGTGCCTCTTAATAGAACTAGTCTGACCACCAATTTTTACCAAGAAGCAGAAAAAAGAAGTAGTTTTAAAAATAATAAGTGAAAATATGTCTTCTGTTTTCAGACCCTTCACATCTGTTTGCTATACTGAGAAGAGTGACTCAGCATTCTCTCCAGTAAAAACAAAGTTTTATTATTCTATAATCACTAGAGGCTGGAGACTAATTCACATGCATTTTTTTTTAAGCAAAACCTGGGAACCGAAGCACTAGCAGATTCCATTAGTTTCCTGGGAAATCATAAAAGTAAAATATTATCATTCTTATTTGGCAGTAGCCAGAAGCTTGGAAGTTAGAGTGTCCTAATAGAATATATTATATTATGTGCACATATATTGAGCACTTTAATAGTTTTCCAATAGAAGTGTTAAAGTCTCTGTTTTCTATTGAAATATATAGTCCCTCAAGTTAAAAAATGGTAAGTGGATAAACTTATACACTTATACACAAACTAATTACAGTATATCCATAAAATGAACAGCCCGGATGTGGCAACCTAGACAAATCTCAAATGTCTTATGCTAAGTGAAAGAAGCCAGATTAAAAAAAGAGTACACACTATATAAGTCAGTTTATATAAAGACTTTAGAAAATTCCAATTAATTTAGAGTGACAAAAAGCAGATCGGAAGTGGCATGGAAAGCGAGAAGACAAGAGGGACAAAAATAAGGTATTATATAAAATGTGAACAAATAAATTACTGGGTTTGACAGATATGTTCATTATCTTGATCTTGGTGATGGTTTCACAGGTTATAAATATATCAAAAATTATCAAATTGTAAAATTTAAATATAGGCAGTTTATTATATGTCAATTATACCTCAAAAAGCCTGTAAAAAGAAAGGTATTTAGTACTGGGTATTTTAGATAATCATATGCTTTGTGGTAGGCAACATTTTTTAAGGGTTTAAAGATCTTTAGAGAGAATATATAATTACTTGAACTAGTTTTCAGATAAAATCAGTGTTGCTCAGATTTTGGCTTGTTTTAGAGGTAATAACACGTTAAGTTATAATAACAGCTTTAAAACAAATTATATATTTTGGAAAATTGAAACTTTTCTGATATTTTGCAAGGTAGCTTTAAGATATCCTGTTGTTATAGATAAGAGCGACACTTGGACCGTTTAACTCTCATGGAAAATTTCAATTATTGATTTAATATCCACTGTGCTTTAAATATACAAGAACACAGCACAGTTTGGCTTAAATGTATCTTCTGAGTAGTTTATAAGTCTGAACAAAGTAGAGATGAATATAGCCCTTGGAAAAACAATCATTAAAAAAGGCTAAAAGATAAAATTAATAAAGACAACATGTAAATTATGAATTCTCGAGGGCAAAGTTATGCAAAGCCTTGGCTAGTGTTGTGAATGTATAGTACATTCAATAAACATTTGATGGTCTGAATTGATGACCAAATTAAAAATAAATTCTATTTGAATAATAACTTCTTCAGTTAGGCAGTTTCAAAGTTATCCTGAAAAAAGAATCAGCCTAGCTTCTAAAGACAGGACTGAAATTTTACATATTGAAACAAGTAAGAATGTATCCAGAGGGAGAGAGGTTTTGTAAGAGGATAATTTGGTCTGAGACAAGGATCCAGCTTACAGTCACAAGATTTTATTTTCTAACATTTATGGAAGCACATGTCATGTCAGTAATATGATGAGTCCAGGTAGGAAAGTAATAATAAAAAAGAAAAACATTAAAATAGCCTTTACTGAGTGAGAATAACCTATCCAAAAGTTAATGCCAAAAAAAATTTCAAAAGGCAAATGTAATACATTCACTTTCCCAGTAATCTATAGAAACTAAACTTTAGCACTGGGAGGCATGCAAACTGCAAATGAAGGAACTATTCTGTCTTCTGAGGAAACCACAAGCAGAAAATACAGTTTCTTAAAAATGCAAAATAATCCATCTAGGTATCTGTCTCTCCTTCATTTTCTTTTGCTGTTTTAGATCTAAAAGCCATGAAAACCAGGTATTTTCCATCATGATACTACTGAGAAATTTAATGATTATTGCTATTCACATATTTTCCCTTCTGTAATTCTATGTATTTGAGCAGAAAATATAGCACAGATCAATTCCATATGTGCAGCATCCTGAAAACTCAACAGAGAAAATCCACAAAACTACAATGACAATAAAATTCCTTATGATAAAATGTACATTCTGTGTTCCAAATAAGACTTTTGTTTAGATAGTATTTATAGTATTTTTTTTTTAAAGATATTGAGTCTTGCTCTGTCAATCAAGCTGGAGTACAGTGGCATGATCACAGGTGTGCGCCACCATGTTCAGCTAATTAAAATTTTTTTTTCTTTTTTTTTTAGAGATGTGGTCTCATTTTGTTGCCCAGGCTGGTCTTGAACTCCTGGCCTCAAGTGATACTCTTGCTTCAGACTCCCAAGTAGCTAAGATTAGAGATACAAGCGATCTGTGCCCAGATGTTCACAGTATTTTTACTATCACTTTTAAAGGAAACTACAAAGTCAACTGGAAAGTGTGCTTTTAGTCTAAAGTCCACATAAAATTATAGTTAAGTTATAATTCAAAAATCAACTATTCTGGCCATTATTTGATATTTAGGTTTGGATAATCTATAGTGACAAAAAGCCGATCCCCCCATGGTAGCCTGAGGAGGAAGGCGGAAGGAGAGGCAGAAAAGGATTACAAATGTAAACAAGAAAATTGGGGGGTTTGATGGGTGTGTTCACTATTCTGATTTTGTTAATTGATATGGTTTAGGTCTGTGTCCCTGCCCAAATCTCATGTCACATTGTAATCCCCAGTGTTGGAGGTGCGGCCTGGTGGGAGGTGACTGAATCATGGGGTCGGATTTCACCCTCAGTGTTGCTCTCATGATACTGAGTGCTTGCAAGATTTGGTTGTTTAAAAGTGTGTGGCACCTCTCCCTCTCTCTCTTCCTCCTGCTCTGGCCATGTAAGATGTGTCTGCTTCCCCTTCACCTTCCACCATGATTAAGTCTCCTGGGGCCTCCCCAGCCATGTTTCCTGTAGCCTGTGGAACCGTGAGTCAATTAAACCTCTTTTCTTTATAAATTACTCAGTCTCAGGTACTTCTTTATAGCAGTGCAAGAACGGATGAATACAGTGATGGTTTTACAATTTATACATATGTCAAAAGTTATCACATTTTACCACATATAACTGTTACATGTTAACTGTACCTCTATAAAGCTGTAACAAAAAAAAGGTAATTGGTATTAGGTGTTTTAGATGTTCCTTTTTGGTAGGCAACAGTTAGTAATAATTTGAAGATCTTTAGAGAGAAAATAGAAATTATTCATTGAACTTGTCCCCAGATAAAAATCAGTGGAGCTCAGATTTTGAATTGTTTGAAAGTAACAGCATAACCATTATTTAATGCATATTTTTGGCTAAGTATAATTTTAGGTACTCAATATCTATATATCTGTCTCAGAATTCTTATAAATATCTTAAGTAAAGAATATCAGTTCGGCTAGGCATGGTGGCTCACGCCTGTAATCCTAGCACTTTGGGAGGCCAAGGTGGGTGGATTACCTGAGGTCAGGAGTTTGAGACCAGCCTGACCAACATGGCGAAACCCTGTCTCTGCTAAAAATACAAAAAAATTAGCTGGGCATGGTGGTGGGTTCCTGTAGTCCCAGCAACTCGGGAGGCTGAGGCAGGAGAACTGCTAGAACCCTGGGGGCAGAGGTTGCAGTGAACTGAGATGGTGCCACTGCACTCCAGCCTGGACGACAGAGGGAGACTCCACATCAAAAAAAAAAAAAAAAAGAGTTTAAATTAACTTAGTCAAGAGATAGTTACTATGTATCAGGCACTGTTCTTGGCATTGATCATATACTAGAAAACAAACAAAAAAATTCCTTGGCTTCATAGAAAGTATATTCTAGAGACTCTTTATCTCAAAGATCTTCTCCCTTTCAATGTGTGTATGTTTGCAGCATGGAGTGGGAAGTTAGGTGATTAAAAAAGATTTACACTGTTATGAGGAACTGGCATGTCTCAATTACCTACTTTTGTTCTAGATACACAGCTATGGGTCCAGGGCCACTCTATGTTGTTTCACATTCTCTTTTTCTTCAAACGGGATATCTTGTTTTCTTTCTTTCTTTACTATCTATACTGGTTAGTAGAAATGTAGACATATTTAGGCCTCATTGAAAAGAATGCACCTTACTCTGAGAACTTGGCCTTAGAGATGTAAGCAATAATTGGCCAGTACCTTGGGGTACCTTCTTTTGGAGAAACGACAGTGCGTTTTCAGCTGTGTAGGTGCCTGCGCTGTTAGGCAAAGGCATGTTTAAAACTGTATAAGTGGCAAGAGGGTATAAGTAGATATTGGGCACTAAAGATGTGAAATGTAGAGGACATTTCTTCAATCTGCTAAAAATCTCTTTGGGGAAATATTATTCCCCATTTCTCAGTCCACATACTCTGTTCTCCATCCCAGTTTCCAGGGGTGGGAAAATGACCTAAATCTTGCAAATTACAGTATTCCTATTCCATTGCTATTGCAATTGATTGAAAGATGATCATGTGGGCCTGGCGTGGTGGCTCACACCTTTAATCCCAGCACTTTGGGAGGCCAAGGCAGGTAGAACACAAGGTCAGGAGTTCGAGACCATCCTGGCCAACATGATGAAACCCCGTCTCTACTAAAAATACAAAAATTAGCTGGGTGTTGTGGCATGCGCCAGTAGTCCCAACTATTCGGAGGCTGAGGCAGGAGAATCGCTTGAATCTGGGAGGCAGAGGTTGCAGTGAGCTGAGATTGTGCCACTGCACTCCAGCCTCGTGACAGGAAAAAAAAAAAAAAAAGATGATTATGTGGTCAAAGCCTGATTGGCTGGAGTCTCCTAACAATTTTTGCTAGAGATACAAGGAAAAAAAGAGTGCTTTCTTTTTGCTTAGATTACTAACTCTGAGGGCAACAGAAGCCTAGAATTGCCAATGACCACTTTTTCTACAACATGTTCCTGTGAATGTAGCCAACAGAGAAATGCCAGGATAAGATTTACAGAGCGTCTTGGTTATATTCATCAAGTTCCTGTACCTAGCCAAATCTCTAGACACATATACTCCTGGACTTCCTGATTATATTATCCCATTCTGATTTTTTTTTTTTTTTTAACTTAAAACTGTTCAAACTGAGTTTCTTTCACTTTCAATGGAAAAAGGCCTCACTGAAACATTGGACTATTTGCAGTTCTTTACATACATCTAGCTTCTTCACACATCTGTGCTTTTACAAATGCTGTTTCCTCTGGATGGAATGCCTCTGCCCTCTGTTTCTACTTGATAAATCCATACTATTTCTTCAAGTCACTGCTCAAACACCCATGTACTCCATGCCACTGGTTCTTGTATCACGTAACTTGTTACCAACTCAAATGTAACATGATCTATGAAAACTTTCACGATGCACCTTAGTCAGAATCAGCAGCAGATTATTTTATATCTGTACAGAACTCTGTTAATATGGCTAGTTAGCACTATTCATACTATACTGTAATTAAGGGCATGTTTCTCTATTCCAATGAAATGTAAGCTCATGAAGGAAAAGGAATGTATCTGACCCATTTTTGTACCTGCAATATTTAACTTCACATGTCACTGGAAGATAATTCTTCTTGGTCCCTTCCATTTCCACACATTCTGCAAATGAGGTATTGACTTCGCATTATTCCAGTCACTCTCTTCAGAGATTTTTGCATTGCTTCCTGAAGCAAAGGGCAGGAAGGAATGCTTACTGTCCAAGATAACAGAGATAATCTCTCTCTGGAATACATTATCTTTTCTGACTGCCCATTATAAAAGATTTAGTCTCCTTAAACTTCAGATTCCTCTTATGTAATGCAACCTACCACATACGCAAGCATCATCTAGCCCTCTTCTTGTCACCCTATGGGAAGTGGGGCTCAATGAATCAGTGCAAAAATGTGGATACTCTGAAAAGTGCTTTTGCCAAGAGTAATAAACTATCTTTTGTCATTGTTCTAGGAGCTTGTGTCTTTTACTAGAATCATTGAAACTGTCAGACTAACTTGTTGGCTTGCAAACAGAATAAAATATCAGATTCTGACAGTTTTGGTGATGAAGATGGGATACTGATAGAGACATAGCTTTCTGGAGGAGGAAGTATTAGGGCCTCACAGATGATTAACAGGATTTGAGAGAAGTCGATGGGAAATTGCAATGAATATGTCAACCAAATACATGGTCAACAAGCAATAAATGGTCCTCCACTTTATTGCCTGTTTAGAGGAGGTACTGGGAGAGACAGCTTCAGGCCAAGTACAGGGAAGTAAGTTCAAAGACAGTTGCCCTAGTTGTCCCTAACTCTTTTCTGGGCAGAAAGACTTCCTCATCAATCTGGTGAGCAGTTTCAGGTTTGCAACATTGTAACAACTAGTACTAAGTTTCCAGCTGGGGGCAGTGGCTCATATCTGTAGTCCCAGCACTTTGGGAGGCTGAGGTGGGTGGACCGGCAGATAGCTTGACCAGCCTGGGTAACACAATGAAAACCCATCTCTACAAAAATAAAAAATAAAAAACTTAGCTGGGTGTGGTAGTGCATACCTGTGGTTCTAGCTATCTGAGAGGTTGAGGTGGGAGGACTGCTTGAGGCTGGGAGGTTGCAGCTGCAGTGGCCGTGATCACGCCACTGCACTCTAGCCTGGGTAGGCAACAGAACAAGACCTTGTCTCAATAAAATAAAATAAAGTAAAATAAAAAAAAATAGAAAAGAAAAGAAAAACAAAGGTTCATCCTGAGTAGGCAGAAGAGTCTATCTCCTTATAGATAATAGTTACAGAGACTCCCATCTACAGTGAGTATAAAAGGATGAAAATTTGTGACCAGTATGAGCAAAAACCAGGCAATGCAATAGAACTTTGGCTGGTTCACCTGGGAGATGAGAGAGGGGTCTCATATTTTTTCACAACACAAGAATTGCAACATTAGCCCAGATTACCTAACCACTGAATATGCTGCCTCTGACACAGCTTGAAATAAAAGGTCTTAACAATTTGATGCCAACCTACTTTTACAATCTTATTTGTCACTCTGTGCCAACACACAAAAAAACTGTATCAGCCAGCCAGTGTCACCCACTCCCGTAAATCCACTATGCATATACCCTAGGTCTCTTGGCTCTGCTTATGTGGTTCACTGCTTGGAATGCCCTGCCCTGTTCCTACGATTTATTAATAAACAATCTAATTCAAGGTCTGTCGTTTCTATAAACCCTTCCCTCTTTTCTATGAATCCTTCTCTATCCTTTCATTTTTTGTTAATCTATCTCTACTAACACTGATGCCTTCACCATTACCTAACAGTTTACATATAGATTTTGTTCTTTCCAACTAGACTAAATCTTCCTAAATTATCAATAACATTTTATTTTTAATATATCTTACAGTGATTACTAGGCACATATTCGCACATAGTAGAAACCTAATACTTTTTTAATTGACTGACTTAATCACATGTACTCTTTCAGCATGACTTAAGCGACAATTAAAAACATGAAATTTATCATCCAAATCGAAGTCATAAAAGATATCAAAGAAGTAAATCATTTAGGTGAAGGGAATCCATTACATTCTAATCAATTAATATAGCTGGCCACAGTCTAGGTTATTCCAGTTAAGTCCACTGAAGTACTAAAAATGAAGTTTAAAAGCATGCTTTTACTTGATATAGCCAGATTTTTGAAACTCACTTCAGTCTTTGTCTCTAATGAAGACCACCCTGATGGAAAAAGAGGACCCACTGCTTGGCCACTTCTGGCACTGCTGTGATTAGTGGTCTTGATTCATTTTTGTCATAAACAACTGACCCCATATACCAAGCACATCATCCAAAATTCAAATATTTGGCAATCTCTGTAGCCCAGAGGGCTTAACAGCTGAATCAACAAACATTCTAATCATCCTGCTACCATATAAGAAGGTGCTCTGCTGCCAGAACTGACAGGACACTTGGGGTTAGTGCTCAAAACTGATACTACTATGATTAAAGAAATAGAAAGGATTCCTGTAGAGCATTTTCCATATGTTTTTATTAAAAGCAGAAAAATAAAGTATGGAAAAAATAAATCTTATGTATTAAGGCAAGTGATGTTTTATCTTGGAACACCTCTAATATTTACAATTCTGTGAAAAGCTAAATGCACAGATCTTTTCACTTCATTGTTACAGCATATGCAAGTATCATCACTGTCACATTGCCTAGAATAAGTAAAACATTAAGAAGAGAAAAAAAGCTCTGAAGTGGTTTGAAATCACATTTGCTCAGCTGGTCTTTAACGATGAACAGTTCTCTTCAATGCCAATGGCAAATAGCATTTACAACAAAAACTTCAGAGTACTTTGCTTTCACCAACTGTTTTGAAGATTTGAGTTTCTGAACCAAAAGTCACTAACAAGAAATGGTGGTCAGTCCTGTCCTGCCTTTTTAGTTGAGTAGATGACCATTTGCATGGTATGATTAAGTTGAGAGGTATAAAAGTTTCTAGTCATCCATAAGTTTTTCCCTGCTCACTAAATGACACCCTAAATTCTTTGATTAATGACATTTTGCATTAGTTTCAGGTTTCTGTTCATTGCTAAAATGCAAATATTCTTAAAATAGGAATACATTGCTGTTAGCTCATAATCATTTACTGCTGGGAGTGAAATATATTCATCAGGTCTTTCCATGAAAACAGGCTTTGATGGGAAGGGCAAATTTTAAGGGAAAAAAAGAACACACCGATTGTTTGAGATGGAAAAGAACTCATGCCCAAGGGGGTAAACACACACACACACACACACACAGAGACACACACACACATAAAGGAGAGACTAAGAGCCTCAGGAAAAAATAAAATTCTTCAACTATTTTACAACTTTCTCTGAGGACTGCACTGATTCTAGACTTTCAAGGGATGACCTGATTTTTAATTTTTAATTTTATCAAACCTAATCAAACCTGATGCCTGGGAAAAAGGACAGACAGAGACAGTAGAGGCTTTGACATGGTATAAGAATTGAATATTGACTTCTTGACTATAAGCTCCCGAAGTCAGGATCTAATCTTATTCACCTCAGCACTTTTTTTCTTAGTGATTGACATATATAATAGACATCCGAGAAAGATCCGTTGAAAATGAATAGTAAGAATTGGATTGTCTAAAGAAGAGCATAAAAGGCAGAGATATTCCCATAGGTAGATCTTTGGGTTCTGATGATCAGCCAATCACATCTCTATGACTGTCAGTCACATTGTGTGTGGGGGGATGTCATAGATTAGTGCCACCATTAAAAACCTAAAAGACGTAGCAGTGGTGGTCCCTATCACAGCATTGCTGAATTCACCAGGCGGGCTCCTGCAGAGATCAGATAGATTCTGAAGGGTGACTGGAGACTACCACAGCCCCAGTTACAGCTGTTTTGTCAGATGTAGTATCATTGCTAGAGAAGATTACTAAGTCTTCCCATAAATGGTATATAGTCACCAATTAAGCAAATGTACTTTTTCCCTTTAAAATTAAAAAAGATAATAAAAAACTAGTTTGCATTCATGTAGGATGGACAATAGCCACTTACAGTTTTCCTGTGTTCTCTTGCCTCTGTCATATGATGATACAGGTTCAGTCTGAAGAGATCTGAACCTTCAGTGAATGCCACAGAACATCACCCCAATCCACTACATACATGATGTCATGCTGATTGAACAAGAATAGCAAGAGATGGCTAGTACAATAGAGAATTTGGCAAGACACATGCACTCAAGATGGTAGGATATACACCCTTCAAAGATTCATAAGCTGGCCAATTCTCTGAAGATTTAGGATCCCAGTGGTTAGGGATATACTTCAATAGCCCCTTTAAGGCAAGAGCAAGTTGAGAGTCTTACATACTCTACCACAAAAAAAAAAAAAAAAGGAAAGGCACGCCTTTTGGGGTCCAGGGAGCAAACTATTCTATACCTAGGAATACTACTCTAGCCTATATACCTGGTGACATTGAAGGCTGCTAGCTTTGAGCGGCACCCAAAACAGGAAAGGGCAACATCATAAATCTAGGACATGGTACAATCAGTCCTGCCACTTGTACATTTAATCAAGAAGACCCTCTAGTATTGGAGGTATTACAGTGGGAGAAGATGCAGTATGAAGCCTATGGCAGTTTGCAGCGAGATAAATAAATGCTGCCTCTGGAATTCTGGAATAAGGCCATTTCATCTGAAGCAGAAAATAATATGCTTTTTGAGAAACAGTTTTTGGTGTTACTGGAACCTGGTAAAGGAAGGACACTTGACTATGGGACATCAAGTAACTACACACTTAGAACCTGCCATTATATCCTGGGTTCTGTTAGGCTGCCAAGACATAAATTCAGATGGGCACTAGCAGCAATCCACTATACAGGAGAAATGTTATATACAGGATTGAACCCAAGTGGGACCAGGGGGAACAAGTAAGCTGCATTAATAGGTAGCCTAAACCCCAATGTCACCTTCACACTCACTGCAGTTCCCTTCTCCTGGCTTATAACCAAAGGAATATGTGTTAGGGTGAGAAAATAGCTCCCATATGACTAGCTGGAGGAGCTTGATTTATGGTTGGGTCAGCTGGGCAAGCAGTTCTAGTTGAAAATGGATAGCAACAGCAAAAAAGGTACACTTATGAGTACCTGAATAACAACAGAGAAGAAAACGTCATCCTAATGAGTAGATCTGTGAGCAGTGTACCAGCTCATCATCTTTTGTGTGTCAAGAGAAGTGACCTGAAGTGAGGATATATAGATTCTTGGGCAGTAATCAATGGCATGGCTATCTGGTCAGGGGCCTGGGAGGAGAAAAAATAGAGGAAGAGAGAGATCTGAGATACAGTCACATGAACAGACACATGGGATTAGGGAAAGAGTATGAGGAGTTCTGTCTCACACATTAATGCCCACCAGGAAGCATATACCATGAAGGAGTTTATAAAAAACCAAGTAGACAAAATGACTTGGCCAGTTGACATTAGGCAGCCTTCATCTTTGGTCACTCCCAGACTGGCATGAGTGTCACACGAATGGAGAAGACATGGTAGCAGAGACAGAAGTTATGTATGAGCCCAACATGTACTATCACTTACCAAGGATGTTCCAGCTTCTGCTGACTCTGAAAGTCCCATTTGTCAGCAAAAAAGACCAACAACGTCCTCATTATGGCACCATTCCTCAAAGAAGACAACTAGCTACTCTGTGGCAAATTTCTTACCTTGGGCCCCTTCCAACCTGGAAGTATCAACAGTTCATCCTCACAGAGATAGATATCTATTTTGGGTAAGAGTTTGCCTTTCTTGTTTCTAAAGTTCTACTAGCACCACTATCTAGAGACTTACAGAATGCCTGATCCACAAACAGGAAACCTCACAGAACACAGCATCCAAAAATGGAGACCCTCTTTACATTGAAGGAGGTGCAAGGAGTAGGCCCATGATATAATCCGTTAGTTTTTATCCTGCCCAATCTAGAGGCATCCAGCCTCATGTAACATTGGAACTTCCTTCTAAAGTTATAACTTATATGCCAGTTAAAAGAAAATAACGTGAAAAAATGGTGTACTACCCTTTAGGACACAGTGGATTTTTTAAATCACTGACCCCTATATGGAGTTTTGTCCTGAATAGGATGAACATTTGGGTCTAAAGACCGAGGGGTGGAAGCAGGTATGGTCCTATTTACTATCACTCCCAATGACACACCGTATTCTGTGCTTCCTTCACCACACGCTGAACTCTACAGGGTTGAAGATCTTGTTACCCAAAGTGGGGGTTCTCTCTTGACAGGAGATACAACAAAGGTCTTACTAAACTAAAAATTATGGCTGCTACCAGAGCACTTTGGACTTTTTGTGATCAGGTCTGAACAAATAAAAAGAGAAGTCACCACACTGGCATAACTAATTGACCCTGATAAACAAAAGGAAGCAAGACTGCTTTTATACAATAAAGGCAGGAAGGAATACATGTGAAACTCAGGTGATACACTGGGCACCTTCTTGTATTCCTGTCAAACATACATGCTCTTCAGCAATGAAGGTTTAGGTTATACTACCAGATAAGCTACCAAGATCTGCTGAGGTGATAGCTGAGGGTGAGGGGAATGTAAAATGGATAGTGAAAGAGTGAGAAAAGTACCAGCTGTGGCTCTGAGAGCAACTGGATTGACAGAGGCCACAGTCCATCCTACTAACACAGACAGATAATGTAAAACAAAAATAAGTGAAGATACAGCAAATCTAAACAACATAATCAATAAGGAAGGGCAAATCACTACATATCAAACTTTGCACCTGATAATAATATACTATCTTGTCAAGAAGACATTGAACATTCACAAGTGAACATGTACTAGGCGAAAAAGAAAAAAGTAAGTTCTATAAAGTAAAAAAAGTCTCTGATCGTTAGTTGATGCAGTTTCTTCCTAGCCTCGATGGTCTTTACATTTTGGCATGTTTTTGCAATGACTGGTACCGGTTGTTCCTTTCCATGTTGAGTGCTTCCCTCAGGGTCTCTTGTAAGGCAGGCCTAGTGGTGACAAAATCTCTAAGCATTTGCTTATCTGTAAAGGATTTTATTTCTCCTTCACTTATGAAACTTAGTTTGGCTGGATATGAAATTCTGGGTTGAAAATTATTTTCTTTAAGAATGTTGAATATTGGCCCCCACTCTCTTCTGGCTTGGAGAGTTTCTGCCGAGAGATCTGCTGTGAGTCTGATGGGCTTCCCTTTGTGGGTAACCCGACCTTTCTCTCTGGCTGCCCTTAAGATTTTTTCCTTCATTTCAACTTTGGTGAATCTGGCAATTATGTGTCTTGGGGTTGCTCTTCTCGAGGAGTATCTTTGTGGCGTTCTCTGTATTTCCTGGATTTGAATGTTGGCCTGCCCTACTAGGTTGGGGAAGTTCTCCTGGATGATATCCTGAAGAGTGTTTTCCAACTTGGTTCCATTTTCCCCCTCACTTTCAGGCACCCCAATCAGACGTAGATTTGGTCTTTTTACATAATCCCATACTTCTTGCAGGCTTTGTTCATTTCTTTTTCTTCTTTTTTCTTTTGGTTTCTCTTCTCGCTTCATTTCATTCATTTGATCCTCAATCGCTGATACTCTTTCTTCCAGTTGATCGAGTCGGTTACTGAAGCTTGTGCATTTGTCACGTATTTCTCGTGTCATGGTTTTCATCTCTTTCATTTCGTTTATGACCTTCTCTGCATTAATTACTCTAGCCGTCAATTCTTCCACTTTTTTTTCAAGATTTTTAGTTTCTTTGCGCTGGGTACGTAATTCCTCCTTTAGCTCTGAGAAATTTGATGGACTGAAGCCTTCTTCTCTCATCTCGTCAAAGTCATTCTCCGTCCAGCTTTGATCCGTTGCTGGCGATGAGCTGCGCTCCTTTGCCGGGGGAGATGCGCTCTTGTTTTTTGAATTTCCAGCTTTTCTGCCCTGCTTTTTCCCCATCTTTGTGGTTTTATCTGCCTCTGGTCTTTGATGATGGTGATGTACTGATGGGGTTTTGGTGTAGGTGTCCTTCCTGTTTGATAGTTTTCCTTCTAACAGTCAGGACCCTCAGCTGTAGGTCTGTTGGAGATTGCTTGAGGTCCACTCCAGACCCTGTTTGCCTGGGTATCAGCAGCAGAGGCTGCAGAAGATAGAATATTTCTGAACAGCGAGTGTACCTGTCTGATTCTTGCTTTGGAAGCTTCCTCTCAGGGGTGTACTCCACCCTGTGAGGTGTGGGGTGTCAGACTGCCCCTAGTGGGGGATGTCTCCCAGTTAGGCTACTCAGGGGTCAGGGACCCACTTGAGCAGGCAGTCTGTCCCTTCTCAGATCTCAACCTCCGTGTTGGGAGATCCACTGCTCTCTTCAAAGCTGTCAGACAGAGTCGTTTGCGTCTGCAGAGCTTTCTGCTGCTTTTTTTGTTGTTGTTGTTGTTGTTGTGTAGCTGTGCCCTGTCCCCAGAGGTGGAGTCTACAGAGACAGGCAGGTTTCCTTCAGCTGCTGTGAGCTCCACCCAGTTGGAGCTTCCCAGCAGCTTTGTTTACCTACTTAAGCCTCAGCAATGGCGGGCGCCCCTCCCCCAGCCTCGCTGCTGCCTTGCCGGTAGATCACAGACTGCTGTGCTAGCAATGAGGGAGGCTCCGTGGGCGTGGGACCCTCCCGGCCAGGTGTGGGATATGATCTCCTGGTGTGCCTGTTTGCTTAAAGCGCAATATTGGAGACACAAAAAACCCTCCAAAAAATCAATGAATCCAGGAGTTGGTTTTTTGAAAAGATCAACAAAATTGACAGACCACTAGCAAGACTAATAAAGAAGAAAAGAGAGAAGAATCAAATCGACGCAATTAAAAATGATAAAGGGGATATCACCACCGACCCCACAGAAATACAAACTACCATCAGAGAATACTATAAACACCTCTATGCAAATAAACTGGAAAACCTAGAAGAAATGGATAATTTCCTGGACACTTACACTCTTCCAAGACTAAACCAGGAAGAAGTTGAATCCCTGAATAGACCAATAGTAGGCTCTGAAATTGAGGCAATAATTAATAGCCTACCAACCAAAAAAAGTCCAGGACCAGATGGATTCACAGCTGAATTCTACCAGAGGTATAAGGAGGAGTTGGTACCATTCCTTCTGAAACTATTCCAATCAACAGAAAAAGAGGGAATCCTCCCTAACTCATTTTATGAGGCCAACATCATCCTGATACCAAAGCCTGGCAGAGACACAACAAAAAAAGAGAATTTTAGACCAATATCCCTGATGAACATCGATGTGAAAATCCTCAATAAAATACTGGCAAACCGGATTCAACAACACATCAAAAAGCTTATCCACCATGATCAAGTGGGCTTCATCCCTGGGATGCAAGGCTGGTTCAACATTCGCAAATCAATAAACATAATCCAGCATATAAACAGAACCAAAGACAAGAACCACATGATTATCTCAATAGATGCAGAAAAGGCTTTTGACAAAATTCAACAGCCCTTCATGCTAAAAACGCTCAATAAATTCGGTATTGATGGAACGTACCTCAAAATAATAAGAGCTATTTATGACAAACCCACAGCCAATATCATACTGAATGGGCAAAAACTGGAAAAATTCCCTTTGAAAACTGGCACAAGACAGGGATGCCCTCTCTCACCACTCCTATTCAACATAGTGTTGGAAGTTCTGGCTAGGGCAATTAGGCAAGAGAAAGAAATCAGGGGTATTCAGTTAGGAAAAGAAGAAGTCAAATTGTCCCTGTTTGCAGATGACATGATTGTATATTTAGAAAACCCCATTGTCTCAGCCCAAAATCTCCTTAAGCTGATAAGCAACTTCAGCAAAGTCTCAGGATACAAAATTAATGTGCAAAAATCACAAGCATTCTTATACACCAATAACAGACAAACACAGAGCCAAATCATGAATGAACTTCCATTCACAATTGCTTCAAAGAGAATCAAATACCTAGGAATCCAACTTACAAGGGATGTAAAGGACCTCTTCAAGGAGAACTACAAACCACTGCTCAGTGAAATAAAAGAGGACACAAACAAATGGAAGAACATACCATGCTCATGGATAGGAAGAATCAATATCGTGAAAATGGCCATACTGCCCAAGGTAATTTATAGATTCAATGCCATCCCCATCAAGCTACCAATGAGTTTCTTCACAGAATTGGAAAAAACTGCTTTAAAGTTCATATGGAACCAAAAAAGAGCCCGCATCTCCAAGACAATCCTAAGTCAAAAGAACAAAGCTGGAGGCATCACGCTACCTGACTTCAAACTATACTACAAGGCTACAGTAACCAAAACAGCATGGTACTGGTACCAAAACAGAGATATAGACCAATGGAACAGAACAGAGTCCTCAGAAATAATACCACACATCTACAGCCATCTGATCTTTGACAAACCTGAGAAAAACAAGAAATGGGGAAAGGATTCCCTATTTAATAAATGGTGCTGGGAAAATTGGCTAGCCATAAGTAGAAAGCTGAAACTGGAACCTTTCCTTACTCCTTATACGAAAATTAATTCAAGATGGATTAGAGACTTAAATGTTAGACCTAATACCATAAAAATCCTAGAGGAAAACCTACGTAGTACCATTCAGGACATAGGCATGGGCAAAGACTTCATGTCTAAAACACCAAAAGCAACAGCAGCAAAAGCTAAAATTGACAAATGGGATCTAATTAAACTAAAGAGCTTCTGCACAGCAAAAGAAACTACCATCAGAGTGAACAGGCAACCTACAGAATGGGAGAAAATTTTTGCAATCTACTCATCTGACAAAGGGTTAATATCCAGAACCTACAAAGAAGTCAAACAAATTTACAAGAATAAAACAAACAACCCCATCAAAAAGTGGGCAAAGGATATGAACAGACATTTCTCAAAAGAAGACATTCATACAGCCAACAGACATATGAAAAAATGCTCATCATCACTGGCCATCAGAGAAATGCAAATCAAAACCACAATGAGATACCATCTCACACCAGTTAGAATGGCGATCATTAAAAAGTCAGGAAACAACAGGTGCTGGAGAGGATGTGGAGAAATAGGAACACTTTTACACTGTTGGTGGGATTGTAAACTAGTTCAACCATTATGGAAAACAGTATGGCGATTCCTCAAGGATCTAGAACTAGATGTACCATATGACCCAGCCATCCCATTACTGGGGATATACCCAAAGGATTATAAATTATGCTGCTATAAAGACACATGCACACGTATGTTTATTGCAGCACTATTCACAATAGCAAAGACTTGGAATCAACCCAAATGTCCATCAGTGACAGATTGGATTAAGAAAATGTGGCACATATACACCATGGAATACTATGCAGCCATAAAAAAGGATGAGTTTGCGTCCTTTGTAGGGACATGGATGCAGCTGGAAACCATCATTCTTAGCAAACTCTCACAAGAACAGAAAACCAAACACCGCATGTTCTCACTCATAGGTGGGAACTGAACAATGAGATCACTTGGACTCAGGAAGGGGAACATCACACACCGGGGCCTATCATGGGGAGGGGGGAGGGGGGAGGGATTGCATTGGGAGTTATACCTGATGTAAATGACGAGTTGATGGGTGCAGTAGACCAACATGGCACAAGTATACATATGTAACAAACCTGCACGTTATGCACATGTACCCTACAACTTAAAGTATAATAATAATAAATAAATTAAAAAAAAAAAAAAAAAGTCTCTGATCACCATGCAATGAAACCAGAAAGTATTAACAAAATCAAAACTGAAAAAGCTCCCCCACTTGAAAATTTAAAAATTGCCTATTTAAATAATTATTGGGTGAGAAGGCATATACAAATTGAAATTACAAAATATCAAAAAGTAGTTGTAATAAAACATACTCCATATGGAAGTCTATTGAATACATTTAAAGTAATGATGAGAGAAAAAAATAACAGACCTTAATAATTTTATGAATAAAAATAAAAGAATAAAAAGAAATTAGAAAAGGAACAAAGCAAGAATATCCCCTTATGACTCCTTGTCAGCATTATACTGGAAGTCCTAGATAATGCAATATGACCAGAAAAAGAAATAAAAACCATACAGATGGAGAAGGAAAATATAAAGCTGCCTTTGTCACAGATGGCATGATTGGCTATGTAGAAAATCAGAAAAAAATGAGCAAAATCCTCCTGGAATGAATAAGCAATTGTAGCAAGGTTGTAGGATACAAGGTTAATAAACAAAAGTTAATTGGCTTCTTATATACCAACAACAAACAAATGAAATTTGAAATTAAAAACACAATACAGCACCAAAAAATGAAACATTTAGGTCTGAACCTAAGAAAATAAGTATAAAACTTATATGGGGAAAATTATAAAATTATGATAAAAGAAATAAAAAAGAATTAAGTAAATTCTTCCCAACGTGATCTATAGATTCAATCCAATACCAAACAAAATCCCGTAAGTTATTTGTGGATACTGACAAACAGATTCTAAACTTTATACGGAGAGGCAAAAGACCCAAAATAGCCAACCCAACTTGAAAGAGAAGGACAGAGTTGGAGGACTGATACTACTAGACCTCAAGACTTACTATAAAGCTACAATATTCAAGACAGTGTGGTAGTGAAGAAACAATAGATAAGTAGATGAGTGGAACAGAATAGAGAACTCAGAAATAGACCCACATAAATACAGTCAACCGATCTTTGACAAAGGAGCAAAGGCAATACAGTGGAGCAAAGATAGTCTTTTCAACAAATGGTGCTGAAATAACTGGACATCTACATGCAAAACAGAAATGAATTTAGACACAGACCTTACACCTGTCACAAAAATTAACTCAAAATAGATCACAGACCTAACGTAAAATGCAATATTATAAAATCCTAGCAGATAATACAGGAGAAAATCTGGATGACCTTGGGTATGGCAATTACTTTTTAGAAACAACACCAAAGACACAATCCATACTGAACTTCATCAAGCCTGTAATCCCAGCACTTTGGGAGGCCGAGACGGGCGGATCACAAGGTCAGGAGATCAAGACCATCCTGGCGAACACGGTGAAACCCCGTCTCTACTAAAAATTACAAAAAAACTAGCCGGGCGAGGTGGCGGGTGCCTGTAGTCCCAGCTACTCGGGAGGCTGAGGCAGGAGAATGGCGTGAACCCGGGAGGCGGAGCTTGCAGTGAGCCGAGATCTGGCCACTGCACTCCAGCCTGGGTGACAGAGCAAGACTCCGTCTCAAAAAAAAAAAAAAAAAAAAAATTTAAAACTTCTGCCCTGCAGAAAACAATGTTAAGAGAATAAGAAGACAAACCACAGACTGGAAGAAAATATTTGCAAAAGGCACATCTGATAAAGAACTGTTACCCCAAATATACAAAGAACTCTTAAAACTCAACATTTAAAAAAAATTTTTAAAAAGGCCAAAGACCTTAACAAACACCTCACCAAGGAAGATATACAGATGGCAAATAAGCATATGAACAGACGCTCCAAATTATATGTCATTAGGGAACTGCAAATTAAAACAACAATGGGGGCTGGTTCCGGTGGCTCACGCCTTTAATCACAGCACTTTGGGAGGCCAAGGTGTGATGATTGCTTGAGTCCAGGAGTTTGAGACCAGCCAGGGCAACACAGTGAGACCTTGTCTCTACAAATAATAATAATAATAATAAAAACAGCTGGGCGCCGTGGTGCATGGCTGTGATCCTCCCTATTCAGGCAGCTGAGGTGGGAGGATCACTTGAGCCCAGAAGGTTGAGGCTACAGTGAGCCATGGTCACTCTACTGAACTCCAGCCTGAGTGACATAGTGAAACTCTGTCTCAAAACAAGCAAACAAACAAACCAACCCACCACCATCAACAACAAAACCCAATGTGGTGCCACTGCACACTCACTAAAATGGCCGAAGTCCAGAACACTGACACGAAATGCTGGTGAGGATGTGGAGCAAAAGGAACTCTTATTCACTGCTGGTTGGAATGCAAAACGGCACAGCCACTTTGGAAGATAGGGAGTCTATTACAAAACGAAACATACTTTCACTGTGTGATCCAGAAGCCACACTCCTTAATTCTACCCAAAGGAGTTGAAAATTTATGCACACACAAAACCCTGCACATGACTATTTACAGCAGCTTCACAACTGCCAAAACCTGGAAGCAACTAAGATGTCCTTTAGTAGGTGAATGGATAAACTGTGGTATATCCAGACAATAGAATATTATTCAGTGCTAAAAAGAAATGAGCTATGAAGCCATGAAAAAACATGGAGGAATCTTAATTGCATATTAATAAGTAAAAGAAGTCAATCTAAAAAGACTACATACTGTACGATTCCAACTGCCTGACATTCTGGAAAAGATAAAATTATGAAGACAGTAAAAAGATCAGTGTCCATAGGTTGCTGGGGGCAGGGGAGAGAAGGGATGACTAGGCAAAGCACAACGGATTTTTAGGGCAGTGAAAATACTCTGTATAATAATATAATGGTAGATCATTACATATTTTTCCAAACCTATAGAAAGCACAACATCAAGAGTGAACACTAACATTAATGTAAACTACGAACCTTGGGAGATAGTTATGATGTGTCAATGTAGGTTCATTAACTGTAACAAATGTACCACTCTTGTAGAGGATAATAGGATCACCACAATCAAGTAGAATATATTTCAAGAATGCAAGTTGGGTCAATAAAAAAAAAACTATTAATATACCATACACATAGATCCAAACAGAAAAAATACGTAATTATCTCCATACATGTAGGAAATATAAAACCTTTAACCAAGTATATATATTTGACAAAATATAATAATCATTCATGATTTAAGACATTCAAGAAAATATAAATTAATGGATATTTCTTTTTTCATTCTTTCTTTTTTTTTTTTTTTTCAGGGTCTTGCTGTGTCGCCCAGGCTGGAGTGCAGTGGTGCAAAAACTTCACCAAAACATCTGCTTCCTGGGCTCAAGTGTTCCTCCCACCTCAGCCTCCTGAGGAGCTGGGACTGTAAGTACAAACCACCATGCCAGGCTAATTTTTGTGTCTTTTTTGTAGAGACAGTGTTTTGCCATGCTGCCCAGGCCAGTCTTGAACTCCTGGGCTCAAGCAATCCCCAGCCTATCTCTTTAATGTAATAAAATATGAATATTTTAATCCTCATGCCAGCATTTGCTTTATGAGAAATCACTATAATGTTTCCACTAACATCAGGAACAGATCAAGGATGCTCACTACTTCTTTAACATTGTACTCGGGTATTACAACACAATTAACCATGAGAATTAACTTAGAGGTTTAAGAAGTGGGAAAGAAGAACTAAAATGATCTCTATTTTAAAATTACATGAGAGCATGTCTAGAAAACTCTGGAAAATCAATAGTAAAACTAACTAAAAAAAAAAGAAATCATTAAGGTAACAGGATATAAAATTAACATTGAAAAATCAATAGTCTTTGGACACATAAACAAAAATGCATTCGAGAATATAATGGCAGAGAAAATCCGTTTTACTATAACAACAAAAAATATAAAATGCTGAAGAAAAAATTTAACAAAAAATGTGCAAACCCTATGGAATGTTTTAAAACACTCCTGAAAGACACAAAAATGGATCTGAACAAATGAAAGACAACCGCTGTTCTTGAAAAGACTGAGTCAGTATCATAAAGATCCCAGCACTCCCTTAATTTGTAAGTGTAAGTTGAAGCCAATAAACATACTAACAATATTTTTTAATGAACCTAGATAAATTGATGTTAAGGTTTATATGGGAAAACAAGAATGCAAGTATAGCCAGGAAAACACTGAAAAAAGCTCAGAGGACTTAAAACCTTTCCAGACATCTCAACACACCATAAAGTTTCTGTCATTAAAGCAAGGTGGTACTTGTGCATGAACAGACAGCCACTCAGATGGAAGAGAAAATAAAGTACAGACATAGATCCAAGAAGTAGAAATTTAGTACAGTCATGTATCAGTTAATGATGGGTATTTGTTCTGAGAAATATTTTGTCAGGCAATTTTGTCATTGTGTGAGCATCATAGAGTATACTTCCACAGACCTAGATAGTATAGTCTACTACACACCTAAGCGATACGGTATAGCTGATTGCTTTTAGGTGATAAACCTGTACAGTATGTTACTGTACTAAATACTGTAGGCAACTGTAACACAATGGTATTTGTGTATCAAAATCTATTTAAACATACAAATGGTACAGTAAAAATGTAGTATAAAAGATAAAAAATGGTACACCTATGTAGGGCACTTACCATGAATGGGGCCAGCAGGATCAGAAGTTGCTCTGGGTGAAGTAGTAAGTCAGTAGTGAGTGAATGTGAAGGCCCAGGGCATTACTGTACACTTTTATATGACTGACAACACAGTAGGTTTGTTTACAACAGCATCACCACAAAACATGTAAGTAATGATGTTACAAAGGCTTTATATGACATCACCAGGTGATACAAATTTTTCAGTTCTGTTATAATCTTATGGGACTAGGGTTTTATATGAGGCCCATCAATGACCGAAACGATGCATGCAGTATGTGACTGTGTATGATATAGGTAGCATAATTTAAAATAAACTATGATACTGAAGCAAAGATAGACTGTTTAATGAATGATTCTGGGAAAACCGATTAGCCATTTAGAAAAATGTGACATGAAATACATAAATCACAACAGACACACACACACACACACACACACACACAACTTTTAATGTATCAGAGACGTAAATACAAAAAGGAAACTAGTCAAGAATCAGAAGAAAACATAGGTGATTTCTTTAAAACCTGGATATAGGCAAAGGTTCTCTAATGATGACTCAAAATCCAAATTCCCTAAAAGATTGACAAATTTGGCTATTTAAAAGTGTAAAGCTGTTTCCTGTCAAAAAACTCTACGAATAAAGTCAAAAGACAAGTGACAAACTGGGAAAAAATTATTTGCAATAGTTATCACAGGTAAAGGGCTAATTTCTCTAATACACAAATAATTTTAAACATTAGAGTAAAATGACCAAATACCTAGTAGAAAAATGCGCAAAAAACATAAACAGACATTTCGCAGGAAAGATTATAAAACAGTCCTCAAACATAAAAACATTTTCAGTGTCATTCATAGCGAGAGAAATGTCATAATTACAGAAATGTTGATAGGAATGCAATTCTTTCGGAGAAGAATTTGGCAATATCTAACAATATCTTCTTTTGACCTAGCAATCCAATTCTAGCAATTCACCATGAAGATGCACCTCCAACCATACAGAAATACGTAAGCACAAGTTTATTCATTACAGGAGTGTTTGTAATTGCAAAATGCTGGAAACAAACTACATTTCCATATGTAGGAGAATGAATAAACTGATACATCCACACAATGAAGTACTATGAAGCTAGAAAATTACATAAAGAAGAGCTCCATGAGTTGATATGCTGTGTTTTCCAGGATATATTTTTAAGTAAAAAAAGCAGAGTGCAAAAAAGTATCTATACTATGTAACTTTTATGTAATAAAAAAGTACAAGAAAATATACATACATCTGCCCCTTAAACAAGCAAAACATACACACATACACAACACACAAGAAAGATACACCAGAAACTACTGAGATTGGATACCTCAGGAGTAGGTGAGAACACTGAAAAAGGATAAGAGGATGAGGACTGGGCAGAAAAGTAAGGAGGGTAGTACACTTATCTAACTTTGTCCTATATAGCTTTGCCTTGTAGAACAATTTCTCTAACTTTTCTGGAAGAAAATACACAGTTAAAATTACTGTTTAATATAAGTATACTTTTAATATGAGTTTCCTCACACAGTTTCAAAGAAAAACGTATGAATTATTTTTCTGCACCTTTTAGTTACTCATGAATAAACTCAGCTTAACCACTAAGATTACACTACTCTAAAGTGGTAATGGTGGCGGCGGCTACCAAGGAAGGCTTAGCCCCTGATTTTAGCCTTATAGAATTTAACCTAATTACTCTGTGGAAAAATAATGATTAATAAATACAATTGCAAGATATTTTATGACTGTAAAATGTTGTCAACATGTATAATTAGTTCACTGGGCTAACTCGGATTATTTTTCTCTGTCTGTGAGACTATCTTCTAAGTTACCTACCCTTCTCCTACTCTTATCTCAGGCTGCTTCATACACTCTTGGTACTATAAAACTTGTGCTTTTGAATCACATTCACCCTGTACTGCAAAGGCAATCCAGTTCTCCTTCTCTGCTCCAGCTCCTGTGCAAATTAAATGTTAATGGAAAAAAATCCATAGCAAAGCCTATTAGTGTCTTTCTTTTATCACTTTATTTTTAAAAACATTTATAGAATGCTATCTCTGTGTCATGCTATGCTGCAGTAAATGGTAGTAATAATTTTCCCAGGTTGCTAAAACAGAATGAGATGATAATTTCCAAGCAGAGAACAAGGAGAATGTTCTGACTTCTTTGGTGATCTTATACCTTACTGGGTTGAAAACACTCTCATTCTGTCGGATAAAGGTTCTGCTGCCATAAAGAACAGAAAAATAAGATGTGGTTCTTTATTATTGCTCTTAATCAGCTGTGGAGCAACCCCCAATGATTCTGATTCCACATTTTTGAGATTGGCCCTGGGAATCTGTGTATGTTTTTTTCTTTTTAATAGAGACAAAGCATCACTATGTTGCCCCAGGCTGGTCTTGAACTTCTAGGCTCAAGCAATCTTCTCATTGTAGCCACCCAAAGTGCTGGGATTACAAGCATAAGCCACCATGCCCAGCCTTAAAAAAATTGATAGTAATGCCCAGGTAAGGTTGAAAAATCAAAAATCATTTTCTATAGCTGGCATGGTTTTATTATCAAAAACTAAAATTACCATTCATTAAAATAAGTTATCTGCCTAGATAAGTAAAATAATCTCCTTAAATCATCACCCTACTGGCCGGGCGTGGTGGCTCACCCCTGTAATCTCAGCACTTTGGGAGGCCAAGGCGGGTGGATCATGAGGTCAGGAGATCAAGACTATCCTGGCTAACACAGTGAAACCCCATCTCAACTAAAAATACAAAAAAAATAAGCCTGGTGTGGTGGCACGCGCCTGTAGTCCCAGCTACTTGGGAGACTGAGGGAGGAGAATCGCTTGAACCTGGGAGGCAGAGGTTGCAGTAAGCCGAGGTTGCACCACTGCACTCCAGCCTGGGCGACAGAGCGAGACTCTATCTCAAATAAATAAATAAATAAATAAAAACAAAAAATCATGTCCCTACTTTCAGCACTGTTTCTCCCCACAGTCTTACGTTCACTCAGCAGCCAGAGTAACCTTTGAAAAGCATAAATCAGATCAGATCATGCCACTGCCCTATTTAAAGCCTCTCATGGCTTCCTGCTGCACTTAGAACCAAATCCAAACTTCTCACTCTCCTCTACGAGGGCATACATGATATATCCCCTGTCTACTTTTCCAACTTCGTTGTATACCACTTTCTTCTTCATTCATTCTGCTCACTCCAGTTACACTGGCATTCTTTCTGATCTTGAACTGGCCAGGCTTTTCTGCCTTGGGTCTACACAATGTGTGCTGTCTTCAATTATGGTGGTGGTGGTAGTGGTGGTGGCAGCTAATACATACTGAATGTTTCCTATTAACTACATGCTGAAGTGTTTTACATGAATTAATGTGTGTGTAATAAAACAACTTTATGAGGTTGGTACTATTAATATTTCTGTTTTACAGATGAGGAAAGGCCCAGGGAGTTGAAGTAATTTGCTCAAGGTACTCAGACTAACTCTTCAATTCTCATTCAGAAGATGTTAACCCCCAAATTCTGTAATTTTCAGATATCTTAAACCTTTTATGACCTAGTTATTAACAAAAGCTATCATAGAAGTACATATGTAGGTCTCATCATTTTGGCCCCTAATAGAAATACTTTTACTGAATTACGCTTTCACATTATAACTTCCATCTGTATTGAATAGTGGAAATGACATAATACAATGAATTGCTACCTCCTTTCAAATAATTAATATGTTCTAATCCAAAAGACAGGAGAATCATATAACTGATCATGTGTCATCCTTTGGCAGTGGGAAGATCGTATTCAAATCTGAAATCCCCTTACAACAAAATGTACAGAGCTTTGTGACTGTATTTCAGGCAAAAGCCTCTTACATTTCAAACTAACCAAAAAATGG
This sequence comes from Theropithecus gelada, assembly GCF_003255815.1. Classification (NCBI taxonomy): domain Eukaryota; kingdom Metazoa; phylum Chordata; class Mammalia; order Primates; family Cercopithecidae; genus Theropithecus; species Theropithecus gelada. The sequence continues at coordinate 113,913,428 of NC_037668.1, forward strand.
GCCAGGCATGGTGGCTCATGCCTGTAATCCCAGCACTTTGAGAGGCCAACGCAGGTGGATCACCTGAGGTCAGGAATTCGAGACCAGCTTAGTCAACATGGCAAAACCCTACTAAAAATACAAAAATTAGCCAGGTGTGGTGGCAGGCACTTGTAATCCCAGCTACCTGGGAGGTTGAGGCAGGAGAATCGCTTGAACCTGGGAGGCGGAGGTTGCAGTGAGCCAAGACAGCACCACTGCATTCCAACCTGGGTGAAAGAGTGAAACTCTGTCTCAAAAACAAAAACAAAAACAAACAAAATCCTTATCCAAAAATTACCTTAACCAACAACTCAGAAATTATTTTATGATTCCGCAGTCACTCACTCACTTACTTTTCAAAGAGCTCCTGCAGCTCCTTTCTCCTGCACAGTCCCGTTACTCTTGAGACTTAGTCTCAAGACTAAGAAAACAGAGACTATCCTATTTACCTCTTTCAACTTCTTTCTTTTTTTGAAACAAATCCCTGGAGTTATGCTGTATATAACTCATTTATTTTTTACCTTCTTTGCTTTCAAGAAAAATGAATTTGTATATAAATTGCCCCCTAAATGTTGCTTCAGCTGCAACACTCAGGTTTTTATACTGATTCGTTCTCATTCACTTCTAAACATTTTCTAATTTCCATTGCAGTATTTCTTCTTTCCAGACCATAAGTTACTAAGGAATGTATTTTTCAGTCACCCAAAATGTTATTTTACTGACTTTTTATTACCAACTTAAAACTTTGCTGCACTGTAGACAAAGAATGTAGCCTTCCAGGAGTGAGTTTCCAGGTGTAGTATTTGTAAACTTTGTTTTAATTCATCTATTACATTGCTTCATCTAATACCTTTATGCAGATGATTATATAAGTATGTATCTCTAGTCTACTTTTCTGAGCTTTAGGCCTACAGTTTTAAGACACTTATTACACTAATTTTCTATATCTCCTAAAGGCCTTTAAACCTTAACAGATTCAAAGCAAAACATTATTTCCAGCCACCCTGAATCTCTTCCTTCTCTTCCTCCTCCTCTTCCTCTTTTATTTTCTATTTTTGGAATGATGATGCACATTCTACCCAACTTTTCAAGCAAGAAGCGTTAAAATTGCCTTTTATTCCTCTCTCTCACAATTGGAATGAGCTAAACTAATTGTTTTATGTGTTGTGAATTATATTTTCTAGTTCTCTCTTTAAGCTATCCTTTTCTCTCTATTGTCACAGGACCTCATGATCAATCCCCTGCTCTGCTGCACCATCCTTCTAAATAACCTTTAGTTTGTCTCCTTGGCACCCCTCCTTCCCTTCTTCTCTTTTATCCTTCCCCCTGCTGCCTTGCATAAAGCACAAGTCTGATAATTTCATTCTCTTGCTTAAATATCTTTGGTCAATGCATACAGGATAAAGTCTGAATTTAGCACAATGCATAAGACCCTTTACCTGAGAAAAATTCATCCGCTATACAAGCAGAAAGTTTTCAGGCTTGGTTTACTACTAAATATACTATTTAAAATTCTTGGACCTGCAAGTTCATTAAAAGCTTAATGTTGAGAAGGATTTGGATAGAAGTGTTGTCTCATATATAGTTGCCTAGGTACTATATTTTTATGATCAAGAAAAAGTTATGCTCCTTGGATTAGACCCTGTTTCCCAAAACAATCTAGCATCAGTTCTTGAGAGAGTACAGGTTACATTTTTAGCTCCATGGAAAAACTTAAGACAGGTGAAGAGGAAGGACTGGTACTCTGAAAAGGCTGGGGCTCAGGAGCTTATATTAGTGGTGCTGAAATCAGAGATAATGACACAATGTTTTCAGTGTTGATGGATATTATGAAATTTTAAAGGGAAGAGAGAAATAAAGAAACATCTTTGGAAGATCAAGTAGTAAGTGAAAACATCGCTTACGCATCCTTTAACCAAGCTTTATGAGAAAGAAGAAAAATGACTGAAAACCATAATGACAGCAAGGAGGCAACATAGACGTTTCTAGTGTACATATTACCTGTAACTGCAGTAATAATGGGGCAATACAGTCATAATAATAACCTTTAAAGATAATGAAAATTAAAATAGATTCTTTATCCTCAGTATGACAAGAGTGTAAATACTATTCACTCCAGGAAAGCTTTCATTAAAAATAATTAGAATAAAAATTGTAGGCTCATATGGAGAAGCTTATACTAATCTGAAGTATTACTCAATTTCCTTCTTATCAGAATGCAGAGATCAATATACTACTGTATTTTACTTCCTGTTTCCTCTCTATTGATATAAAACTAAGTACAATGAAGTTTCGAAGACGATTTCTTCTTCTTCTTCTTTTTTTTTTTTTTTTTTTTTTTGAGACGGAGTCTCGCTCTGTCGCCCAGGCTGGAGTGCAGTGGCCGGATCTCAGCTCACTGTAAGCTCCGCCTCCCATGTTTACGCCATTCTCCTGCCTCAGCCTCCCGAGTAGCTGGGACTACAGGCGCCCGCCACCTTGCCCGGCTAGTTTTTTTGTATTTTTTAGTAGAGATGGGGTTTCACCGTATTAGCCAGGATGGTCTCGATCTCCTGACCTCGTGATTCGCCCGTCTCGGCCTCCCAAAGTGCTGGGATTACAGGCTTGAGCCACCGCACCCGGCCGATTTCTCCTTCTTCTTCTTTTTTTTTTTTTTTAAGAAGGGGTCTCACTGTCACCCAGGCTGAAGTGCAGTGGTGCCACCCAAGGCTCATGTGATCCTCCAACCTCAGCCTCCCGAGTAGCTGGGACTCCAGGTGTGAGCCACCAGGCCTGGCTAACTTTTAAAACCTTTTTTTTTTTTTTTTTTTTTAAAGCACCAGGGTCTCACTGTGTTGCTAGGGCTGGTCTCGAACTCCTGGACTCAAGGCGATCCTCTCACGTCAGCTTCCCAAAGTACTGGGATTGCACCATGCCCCGCCTGCTTTTTAGATTTTTGAACTATCAATACCCAATGTGTTTTTAAATCATACAGTAAGTAAGAATAGGCATTTTCCAAAAAAATCAGCCAACCCTGAAGGACAGCTGCGAAGCAATCGAAGTAGATCTTATGGTTTACAAAGAGAGGGAGACAGCATCAGTACAGCAGTAGTCTTAGAAACTCTGCCTACCACTCTGACACTATGACATTATTGCTCTAACTTATTTATTCTGATGCCAATTATTTTCTCAGCCTCCTGCTGAATCTACGACTCTGAATTAAATATGTATGTACACTGATATGTGTGTGCTTGTGTGTATGTGTGTGTCTGTAGACACCCACAGGCACACACATATCAATATAGGCATGTATTTTTGAAACTAGAGTGAGCTTCAGAAGTTTCATCTCCATGTAATATATCTTTGACTCATAGTTCTGACTCATAGTATGATTTTTTAAATCCAAATGTTTCATCTCAGAAGCTTATGTTCTATATAGAATTTTAGAAACGAAAGCCACTCTGTATCAACCATTAAACCAAAGTCACAAATTTTAAAGTATATACAAACAAATTTGATATATGTACTACAGACTTAATTGTATTTGTTTTAGAATACTGTATGAGATTTCAATGATATATGGATATAGCAATAATTGGAAATATTTTGCATTAATAATTCAGTGGAGTTTCTTTCCTGAAATTTGGTTCCAAGTCTCAAGTACTTGTTATTAATAGCTGTGCAGAACAAATAAATCAGCTGTGATCCTAATCAGTGTGAAAATGTGGCTAATGCGTTTTTCTGTTTCCCTAGGATCCCTGTTGCATACCTCGTGACACAACAGAAAAAATTTAGTCCAAACTATTTACAGAGATACAAACTTTAAAGACGATCTTTCTTAAGCTTCCTATGTTTAAATATGTTTTACCCAACAAGTTTAATTTCCACCATTTTGTTTCAAATTTATTATCTTTCCACCATATTTTACCTCTGGTCCTGGAGGGCCAGATGGTCCTTGGAGTCCTGGGTCACCTGTTTGGCCCTAAAATGGGGGGGAGGATCAAAGTATAAACATTAACTTAAAAAACACAATTAAAAGAAGAAACAGGCATATGGTAAAGAAATAGTAGTCATTATATTATCATGTCAAACAAGGTTGTAATGACTTTTTAGAAAAATTTGTAACCATCATTACTGTAAAAGTTTTTAAATAAGATGTTTATGGGTTTAATATACATTCACTCAAGTGTTAGTGATATAAACAAATTAATGAGTCAAGTGCTCAAATCAAGAAAAAAAATTGTGTGTTTATGCATGTTTCACAGAGATAAGACAATAAAGCTGGACTCAACAAGATAGGGAATTCTAGATGAGAAACTGCTTTTATAAATAACCACAGTCCCAGGGCTGTCTCTGAAAATCCCTCTCTCCTTTGATACTGTAAGTGGCCTGAAATAGTAATTAAGACTCACCTGGATTGAAATCCTTGTTACTTAATCTCTCTAAGCCTCAGTTTTCTCATCAATAAAATAGAAATAATAATTATAGTAGTAACATTCTCAAAGAGTCATTGGAAGTTAAATTAGATAATATATGTAAAGTGCTAAGCAGAATGTCTGACATATGAAGTACTCATTAAATGTCAACCAATTTTACAATCATTATTTCTTCTCTTCACACCCTTGCTGCTTTCCTGGCTCATACACAGAATTCCTAGATTGTTTTCATTCTTTAACTGAAGTTTTGAGGATTCAGTTTTCATCTCTCTGAAGCTAGTTTCTGACATTCATGATAAAGATGTGATATCAGGGTTAAAGGAGAAAGTGACAGGAGAGAGAAGTAGGCATAAAGCCTGAAACTAGCGAAGGCTAGCAATGCTCTCAAGAGATGAAAGTTTGGAAAGGGAGGACAGTAGTCTGATATATCTATTTTCATAAGAAAAACTATTGCATTCATTATTTCTGTCATATTAAGTTTCAAATTTAATTTAAATAAGCCTCAGATCACCTAAACTTGCAAGTTACAATATGGAATTGCCCATTTTCCAAAACCTAAAGCACAGTTTCCAATATGCACTTAATTCATTCTCAGTGCTGAGGTATCTGGACATAAAACAGGACACCATACAACTACTGCAATCAAATCTACAGGAAGGCAGTGAAATACTATGGAAAGGCTCATTTAAGTTTCCCTTTCCAAATAAACAAAAACAAAATCTGTGATCCGTCAGAATCAGTATACTGAAGTTCTCAAAATGACAAGCATCTCTCTTTAAAGAGACAGAGATAGGGGCGAGGGGCTCTCATTGGAGCCCTCTAGTGGCAAAATCCAACCACAAAGCTAAGTTTCTAAGCAGTGAGGATAAAATAGCAATACCCTAGGGCTTTGTTTTCAGAAAAGCTAATTGACAATCAGATATTTAAAAACAGAAATTGTGTCATGATTTTATTTGTTCTTCAGAATAATTTTTTGTTTTGAAAACCTTCGATTGCAAATTTCCTATGAATGTCAATTTTCCTTTATAAAAGCTGACATTTTAAGTAACTTAGAAGTTACTTAAAGTTACTTATCTATAGATAACTGACTAATATTAAATAAACATCTACAAATGACAAAAACCTCTAGCTAAAAAATGGATAGGGCATAAAAATTGTGTTTGTTTTCTTGGTCTAAAGGAAAGTGTATTTACTGACAACCTCAGAGTGGTAGTTTTCTCTATTTTTTTAAAATACTTATAGAGCAAAAGCTTTCCTATTCAAGAACTGTACCAACTTTCCAAATCAGGACATTCTTTCTTATATCTTGAAAATATTATTTCATGTTACAACTTAGATCTACTTGGAAACAATATTAGTTAGTAACACCAACCTCTTAGGTAACAGAAAATTAAAAGTAGGATCTATAAAATAGGGAAGACATCCTTATGATGTTGGCATTCTTTCCATGACAGTAAACAAATATTTTAGGTAGGCATTAACTTATATAATTGAGTGTGGGAGTTTGTTTCTGAATATAATAACTGATTCTGCATAAGCAACTTTTCATCAAACAAGTGTCTCCTTCCATAAAAAGCAAAGTTTTCCTGGTCAAATATCTACAGTTTTTCTATTAATAATATATAGAGCCAGGTGCAGTGGCTCACACCTATAATCCCACACTCTGGGAGACCAAGGTGAGAGGATCGCTTGAGGCCAGGAGTTTAAGACTAGCCTGGGCAACAAAACAAGACCCAGTTTCTACAATTTTTTTTTTTTTTTAAATTAGCTGGGCATAGTGGTGAGCACCTGCAGTCCTTGCTACTTGAGAGGCTGAGGTGAAAGGACCACTTGAGCCCAAGAGTTGGAGACTGCAGTGAGCTGTGACAGGGTCTCCCCTGTCTCCGAAAACATTTTTTTAAATTAAGACAAAAAGATACAAACAAGTAATGGATACAACAAGAGACTAAAGACAAGGCTATCTCACTAATTTTAATTCATGAATGCCTATCTTACCTTCGGCCCAAAGTGTTTGCAAAAGTTTGGTAAGACAAATAAAAAATCAATTATCTCCCTATCAAAGTAATTCCTGCTGACATTAATTTTCTTTATTAGAACAGTACACAAAGGTGTAAAACGAGTAAGTAAAAGACTCACTCTCACTGTCTCTTGCTCCCTGCCCTAAAAGAACATCATTAGCATTTATTGTGACTTCTTTCAGGAAAAAAAATACTAAGGGCTTTAAGATAATGTGTTAAAGGTGAAATAGGCTCTCTGTCTTTTCTTTAGCTTACACTAGAGGAATATTAATAAGTACTATTTCTAAAAGAGAAAAACATCATAATCACAGGACTATACGGAACCTTACATACGATATGGCCTAACTTTCTTTTTTTCTTTTTTTTTCTTGAGACGGAATCTCACTCTGTCACTCAGGCTGGAGTGCAGTGGCACAATCTTGACTCACTGCAACCTCTGCTTCCCGGGTTCAAGCTATTCTCCTGCTTCAGCCTCCTGAGGAGCTGGGACTACAGGTGTGTGCCACTACACCTGGCTAATTTTTGTATTTTTAGTAGAGATGGGGTTTCACCATGTTGGTCAGGGTGGTCTCGAACTCCTGACCTCGTGATCTGCCCGCCTCAGCCTCCCAAAGTGCTGGGATTACAGGCATGAGCCACCACGCGTGGCCCTAACTTTAATTTTAAACAAGAGAAACTGGTACCATGGTAGTTAAATACCCAAGGTTAAATACCCTAGCTAGTAGGTTAAGTGCCAGAGCTAGGACCAGAATCCAGGTCTTTGTCTCTCTAGCCAATGATTTTTTTTACTCCCATAAATGTGTTATAAATAGAAATTTAATCAAAGAGTAAGGAACACTAAAATGGTTTGCCTTGTGTAAGCATGATACTTAACTCTAGTTTTCTCAAAAAGTTAATTGTAAGGTACAAAAGAATAATACTTATATTATTTATTAGTTAATAGTGCCCTTAGAGCATGTATTGTATCATTTCATCCTATTTGGTCAAGGGATAGAAAACTGTCACATTATTAAAAAAAAAAAAAAAGAAATATGTAAAAAAGGTCTTATTTTGCCAATCACTGCACATCAGACTGTCTTTATATGGTTTAAGAACCATCCTTGAAAAACAGAAGTAGTTTGTTAGCTTCATGATCTATTCTCATGATCCAGTTTATGCACTCTAGAGCTTCTGAGATTCAACTCAAGGGTACAAGGGAGGGTACATGGCTTACTAGGTTAAGCCCTTATGGCAATAAACCCAGGGCAAAAAACTACTGTAAGCAAAGGTCACCACTAACATTTCATCGAAAAGATGCCAAAAATTGTTCTTTGGGTTAAATAATTCCGAAGAGATGTATATAAAATACTATCACTGTTAGAAGTCACAAAGAACGGGGTAAAGTTCTGTAATTTAACACTGCTTCCTGAGATTAAAAAAAATAAACAATCCTTAGATGGAAGGGTAGAGCTAGAGGGAAGACAATAAACTGCTCAGGAACACAACACTCTTATTTTTAAATGTATGTTTTAATGTGACATTAATAAATTATAATCCTATATGTATTTTTATATGTATAATCATCTCTATCTTTTTTGTAGAATTGAATCCTATATCTAATTTTTTCTATCTGTAATCACCTTTACCTTCATGGAGCTGTAATCAATATTAAAATCCTAAAACCGTCTTAAAATATTAAACCCTAAAACAGTATGGCACAGTAGCTAAAAGCATAAACTCGGACATACCTGATTGCCTAGGTTTTTCTGAATGGTCACCTACTAAGTAACTGGTGGCTACCCAGGTGACCTTAGGCATTTTCTAACACTGTGTCTCAATTTTCTTAATATAAAAAATAGGAATAATAATAGTACCAAGTTTGTAGGATTGTTGTGAAGATTAATTTAGATGTATAGTCCTTTGAATACTGCCTGGTATTGTGTAGTCAGTAAATGTCAGCTATAATAATTATGATTTTTAATATTTAGAAATATATTTTGTCTCATGTTTTAATCATTTTATTTAAATAGCTCTAATAATTAAGTAATTTTGATTTACAATTTTTTGAGTTTTATGTTAACAGCAATATAAGGTATCTTTTTCTTTCATCTAATTGATATCCAAGGGTTAGAAAAAAAAATAAGGATTTAGAATATTTTGGTCCACAAGACAGTGCAAACATGCTACCTTTTCTTCAGACTGTTTCCTTAATAAAACTGATATTTTGAAAAGTTAAAATATTATTTAAGATGCTTCATATTTTCTGGCTTCAAAGCCTATTGGTTTAATTTAAATATTGTCTATAATAGATTATTCAGTAGAATAATATGACCAAGATCTTTAGGACTCTCAGAAACTTGGCTTTGGCCTAGGGTTGGGAGTAGAGGGAAGTCCAAAAGTCTACGGAATGTGAACTGAATACTTGAGGGATTTGCTATATTCTGAAACTGAGGAGGCAAATGCTCAGTAGGCTTATACCCTACTTAGATCAACAGTGTCGAGACTCATGCCATCGCATGCACTCTGTCAATTACAAAGAGCAAAGCAAAAGTTCAAACCTACTGAAGGCCCTGGCTTTCCTCTCATCCCTGGTGGTCCTGGCAAACCAACAGCACCCTAAAAGAAGAGAATAACAGAAAGAAGAGAAAGTTATTATAGCACAAAAGGTAGATATACCACTATTTACAAACTGCTAACAAATTTCATAAAGTATGCTAAAATATTGAGAAAAAAGTTTCAAACAAGAACTTAAAACCATACTGATACCACATTCTAACACAAGACATGGATAAAATAATAAGCAGTTCTTTCTTTTGAATTTACACTTTTTCATATTTACATAAAATTAATGGTATAAACATTACCTTGTCTCCAGCATACCCTGGTTCTCCTAGCTCTCCTGCAGTGCCTTGTTCACCCTGGAAAGCACAATTTCATGCAAAGATACTTATGTATCACAAACATGGCAATATTATAAGAAAGCAAATATTCATTATAAAAGAATAATTTCTCTATTTTTCTTACTTCTGAGGAAAACTAATATAATTGATACTACAAATTAGACTCCATAAAAACAAAATATTTCATAAATTGTGTTGACTGAAAAGTAAAAGACAAATGTGATTAAAAAATTATTTTTATAATATTAATATTTAAATCACCTTATCACCTTTGATTCCAGGTAGTCCTTTATTCCCTGAAAGACCCTATGAAAAAAGGTGACATTTTGTGATATCATAGAGAGATTAAAGGGAAATATCCATTATACAAATAGAACCATACCACTGGGCCAGGAATTCCAGCAGGTCCAATTGGTCCTACAGGGCCAACACTGCCCTGAAAAACAGTAAGAAAGAAGTGCACCATTAATCATTCATTAGGATTAGAAAGAAAATGTGGCAGAATTAGTAAATTAATGAACCCAAAACAGTCATCTTACTAAGCTCCTACACGTGCCTTGTTCTTCAACAACTTATTTTCCTCTCTACATTTATAAATCATACCAATATTTCAAACTTTAGTAAAGTCCATCATTTTTCGGAAACCTTTTCATATTTGTCTAGTCCACAGAGATTCTTTCCTCCTTTGAGCTCCTATGATACTGTCCATGACATTCATCTTGCAATATTTCTCCAACTAGATGAGACCTTTAAAAAATATTTCAGTGCCATGCTCCCAGGAAATAGTCAACAGATACTTCATTTGATTGTCTTAGAGTTTTATTTCACCCACTTATTCAGCCAATATTTATTGAGCAGTTACTATGTGCCAGACATCCTAATGATTTGATTTTATAATTTCCAATTTGTAGAATGAGAAAATTTATCATAATTTCAGGGATAAACTCAGAGGCAAACAAAAGGCTGGCTGGGCTTATCTCATTTATTCATCATTTAATATTTACTAAGCATAATATGTACAAGACACTGTTGAAGAAAAAAAGAGAAAAAAGACATAATCTCTAACATCAATTTAATGCTCTAATTCCTCAGAAACATTACCACTATTATCTCCCACAAGCAAGAGACAGAAAAAACTCTTTCAATATGTCATCTTAGAAAACAAAGGGCAATAGCAACATAAGGGTATGAAAGAAAAATTTGCAAAACAAAATGGCACTTCTTGGTGGTTTGGGATCAGTTATAATTTCTGTGTCATTGAGGTCTCATTTTTCTTCTTTCACTCACTACCTTTCTTTGCCTGGTTTCCTTACTACTCTTTATAATGGAAATCCAAGTTAGTTCAAACTTCTCTTTTTAGTTTTGAAATATTAAGGAACTCTTGAAGTTGCATTTGTGAAATGCCAAAAATGTTACCCCTTGTAGTTAGAATTCCAATTTCTTAGGATAGCATCTAGGCCCTCTCTATCAGACCTCCATCAATCTTTCCGGTCTCCTTTCCTTCCATTGTCCTCATTTCCATTCCCCTTTACTTCTCCCTCCCCGAAATCCTCCGTTCTAGCTGCAGTGGACATGCTCTCCCTTATCAAATGCTCAGAACCTTTGACAAGACAGTTACCAGTACTAGAATGCCATTCTACTTCACTACTTAGTACACAGCACTGTACTTTTTTTTTTTTCTGCCTTCCTAGTCTGTGCATTTTGTGACAGCAGAAAAACATGTCCCATTTGCTTTTTTAATTTCCCAGACCCAACATAATAACTGGCAGATAACGGTTCTGAAATAAAGTGTAGAATGAATACTGAAGGGATTAATTTGAAATGGTGACTTCTAGAGCTCAATATCCCAACATAACAGCATTTCTAATTGTCTACATTTATATAATACAAATTTCAGAATGGAGAATATGACATCATATGGATGAGTCTTAAAGTCTTTGAAATATAACTATGATAAATTATTTCTAACATGTTTAATCCTGAAATATATAACACTGTTACAGGCAAAGGGTAATACTTTCCAACTTAACAGATATGCAATATTAATACATCATGCTTGTAATTTCAAATTATGTCAATAGGAAAACTTATGCTTATGATTACAGTGGATAGTTTATTCAAAGTTCAGAGCTTTAAAACTTATGATAGGTTAGAAAAATACAAAAATATCTATGTTTGGAAATTGTGCAAAAGTAATCCAAGAAAGTATGGAAAGGACTATCTTAACAAACACACAAAAAAATCTTTCTTTGTGTCCTGTTGTTTTCTTCATAGATAAAATAATACTTTTTCAGTAAGTATATTACTGGCATCTTCAGATGAATATACTTTGTATGTATAATATCCTATTTTACTTTTCAGTGACTCTATAAGAAAAATCACCTAATGATAAGTATTGGGAGATATGAAAAATACATTATAATGAATTTAGAAAAATAAAGAACTATAAAGTAAAATTGAATACTATGGAATCGAAATTTCCAAGAAACAGCATGTCACAGATTGAGTGGAAATTCTACTCCTGAGAAACTATAGCCTTCTGAAAGTAACTCAGTTCTCAGTTCTACAAAGGTAACCTGAAAGTCCTTCAGCATTCCCTACCTACCAACTCATCTTCCACAAGAATGTGGAACAGACAGAAGAAATACTTTCGTGCATGGGAGCTTTGCTGAGGGTGTTTGGGATATGGTATCAGAGACAGAGGCGCCTCCCACACAGCTCCTCTGAGAACTTCTGAATTAAAGTCAAAGAAATAGAGAGACCCAAAGGATAAGTTATTTATATTAAAAAGAGCAGTCACTGGCCAATTAATAAGAGTTCACATGAGTATACTGCAGAAAGGACTGTGAGTTCCACATGGTTCTTTTTAATCACACCCATCATACTCATACGTGATACACATTGTCACTAGTCTAAGAAAGCATATAACAATGATGACCAACTGCATGGAAAAAATAATTTAGTTAAAGCAATAGCATCTTTTATCAGAAACTAAACCTGCTGGAAGGGAACACCTGAGAGATAAAGCAGAGGCTGCTGCTCTGGGCAAGCAGACAAGTTGTTTACTATGCAATATAAAGGTTCTTCATAATCCTTCCCAATTACTTTCAAAACCTCAATTCCTTCCATTCTGCTCCCAACCCCCTACTTCCTATGCTACAATCCCACTACTCCTCTTTCCATTCCCAAACATTCATTTTCCCCCATCTTCTGTGTATTTGAACACAGCATTTTTGTATCTAAAGAACCCTCTTCCCCCTTTCACCCCACCCCATTCGTATACAATCTTCAAGATATAGCCCCCAAAATATCTCCTTTGTGAAGCCTACTCTGACTTTCCAAGATAACACAAATTGCTCCTTTCTCAGTGGTTTTACATTTAATCCATTATAGCAGCAATCACAGTATATGACACTACTTATTTTTCTTTCTATGCCATTAGATTGTAATATTGCCAAAAATAGGAATCTTAACTTGTTCATATTATTAGGCCTAGCAGTTAGTTCAGCCATTTGGTAGGTGCTCATGTTGTTTTAATTTTTAAAAGTAATGAATGTAAAATGGAAGTAACAATAACTGCTTTATTTACATTACAATTCATTGAGGAGCAAATAAGATATGTATACGAAACTACTTTGAAAAGTAGAAAGGACCATCTGTATCAATTTAGAAGAGATGAGGACTACAAAGATGGCTCTTACTATCTGATGGTTAATTCTCAAATGGTTTTTGGGCTGGGCCCAGGGCCTCGCTGCTTTGTGCAGTCTCAGGACTTGGTGCACTGCATCCCAGCTGTGGCTAAAAGGGGTCAACACAGAGCTCAGGCTGGTGCATCAGAGGGTGCAAGCCCTGAGCCTTGGCTACTTACACGTGGTGTTGAGCCTGCAGGTGTACAGAAGTCAATAATTGAGGTTTGGGAACCTCTGCCTACATTTCACAGGATGTAAGGAAATGCCTGGATGTCTAGGCAGAAGTTTGCTGCAGGGGTGACGCCCTCATGGAGAATCTCTGCTAAGACAGTGTAGAAGGGAAATGTGGGGTCAGAGCCCCCACACAGAGTCCCCACTGGGGCACTTTTGAGTGGAGCTGTGAAAAGAGGGCCACCAACTTCCAGACCCCAGAATGGTAGATCCACTAACAGCTTGCATCATTCACCTGGAAAAGCCGCAGGCACTCAATGCCAGCCCATGAAGGCAGCTGGGAGGGGGTCTGTACCCTTTAAAGCCACAGGGTGGTGCTGTCCAAGGCTGTGGAAACCCACCTCTTATATCAGTGTGACCTGGATGTGAGCCATGGAGTCAAATTGAGATCATTTTGGAATTTTAAGTTTTAATGACTGCCCTACTTGATTTTGGACTTTCATGGCGCCTGTAGCCCCTTTGTTTTGGCCAATATCTCCTAATTGGAATGGGAGTATTTACCCAGTGCCTGTACCCCCATTGTATCTAGGAGGTAACTAATTGCTTTCAATTTTACAGGTTCATAGATGGAGGGACTAGCCTTGTTTCAGGTGAGACTTTGGACTTGGACTTTTGGGTTAATGCTGGAATGAGCTAGGACTTTGGGGGACTGTTGGAAAGGCATGATTGTGTTTTGAAATGTGTCCTCACATGAGATTTGGGAGGAGCCAGTGGCAGAATGATATGGTTTGGCTATGTCCCCACCCACAATCTCATCTTGAATTGTAATTCCCATAACCCCCACAGGCCAAGGACTGGACCAGGTGGACATAATTTGGTCATGGAGATGGTTGCCCCATGCTGTTCTCACGATAGTAAGTGAGGCTCATGAGATCTGATTGTTTTATAAGCATCCGGCATTTCCCCTGTTTGCATTCACTCTGCCACCCTCTACAGAAGGCACTTGCTTTTCCTTGCCTTCCACCATGACTGTAAGTTTCCTGAGGCCTCCCCAGCAATGTGGAACTGTGAGTCAATTAAACCTCTTTCCTTTATAAATTACCCAGTCTCAGTTATTTCTTCATAGCAGTGTGAGAATGGACTAATACAGTTATCATTAGCCATTTCCTTTTCTGTAGAATCTCTTCCCATGAACTGAAAGGTGAATGGAGAAAGAGAAAATACAGAAGATTCAGTTATTTTTCCTGAGTACTTTTATGTGCCAGGTAGCGTGCTAAGTGTTGGAGCAGAAAAGTAGAGATAGTGTTTCAGGTAGACAAACATGTGCAAAACCTTGTAGCAAAGATGCTGCTGCATGGCATCTGAGAATTAACAGCTTTGCTAGTATACAAATAGTATGTAATGAACATGTGGATAAGAACCAAACCAGACTAGATATCTTGGGCCATATTTTAAAAATTTGGTCTTAATTTTGAGAGTAATAACAGAAGCTTTTTAGCTAATCAACTCCATGCTAATAGATTAAATAAAAACTGCATGAAGAGCATCTTTGGAATCTAACTCCTTTTGCTTACTTCCTTTCTCTACCCATTGACTAATACCTACAGGTTTAACCCTATTCTAAGTTCTCAGAAAAAAAAAAAAAAGTCAGTTTGTGTTCCACCATCACATAGAGTTTCTCAGGAAGGACTAAAGAAATCTTATAAGGTAGATAATATACACTTAAGGGAGTATAAGTTTTAAGGAGGTGGTACAGCCCAACAAAATTCTGGACTCTGGATTTGGATCACCTGGCTTCAAATCTGGGCTCAAACACTTATCAGCTCAGTAGTCATGGGTTGATCTGAGAATGCAATGACTTAACAATTGTGGCCAGTCCACTGAAAATAGTAAATAAATGTGAGGCGCCCTCAGTAATTTTATTATTAGTACTACTACAAATCTTACCATTATGTTAGAGAAAAGTTTAAATGTTTCAGACTCACACAGGTTCTTTGACTCTAAATCCCATATTCATGTTATCCCAAGATGGCAAGTTAAAGCTTATGCTGACTTAAATTTTACCACAGTTCCAATAACGGAGCTCCTGACTTATTTATTTTTATTTATTTGATTTTTTTTTAGAGAGATGGGGCCTTGCTTCATCACCTAGGCTGGAGTGCAGCAGCATGATCATAGCTCACTGCTGCCTCTAACTCCTGGGCTCAAGAGAAGCTCTCACCTCAGCCTCCTAAGTAGCTGAGACTACAGGTGTGCTCTACCTCACTTGGCTAATTGAAACATTTTTCTCAGCTTTATTTTTTAAACTACTTTTTTATTTAAATAAGGAGAATTCTTCCCTATGGAAAGAGCTAGCACAATCACATATTTGAAAGGAGAAACAGTAGGTACTGAACTGGAGGAAAAGGGCGAAGGCTGAGTGTGCCAGCACCAGCCTGGAGAATCCACAATTCCACTTCCTATCCAAGGTAAGTTTCCCAAAATAATATATAAACAAGCTGCACATTATACCTTTAGCCATTGTCTGCCCTTTCAAATATCTGGTCTACATGAAAAGACAAAGAGGAAAGGCCAAAACAAAAACAAAAGGAAACAAAAACAAAATGCAACCCTCTCAAAAACAAAAGAAAAAAAACCCCAAATCTCTTTTACTACACAAGGCATGAGGTCAAAAGCTTAGAGTACAGTGTCTCCTTTAAGCCATGGAAGAAAAGCATCCACATAGAGCCTTAGCAAGAAATTCCACTCTGAGGCTTTGTAACATGCTGAAGACAGGGCCCTAGGGGTGCTGCTGCCATCTTGGAGGCCACCAACTGAGGTGGAGAATCAGTGAACAGCAGGTCTCATGCACTTGGAAGATCACCAGCCAAATATGCACTGGTGGCCTGATGGAGTATGGCTGGGTGACTGTCTACCCCCAACACTGAACCACTCCTATCCTGGATGACCTACTTCTTAGGTCTGTCTCATATTTCACAAAAGAGCTGGAAGTCCGCATTTCTCATTCATCACAATACAGGACAAAGCACACACACTCTAGTATCTTTGGTCATCAAAGGCCATTTCCAACAAACTCTCAAAGGTTTGCTTTGCAAGAAGTGAAAAGGGACAAATGAAGATTTGAAGGGCAGCCTGTAGCCACTTGGCAGAAGGAAACCAAATGGCAGGGAGGGGGCTTCACCAGAACTGCCATGCTGCCACAGTGGGCCAGGCTGATTTTCTTTTTTCTTTCTTTCTTTTTTTTTTGTTGTTGTTGTTGTGGAGTTGGGATCACATCATCTTGCCCAGGCTGGTCTCAAACTCCTAAGCTCAAGTAACCCTCCTGCCTTGGCCTCCTAAAGTGCTGGGATCATAGGCATGAGCCACCATGCCCGGCCATGACTTCTTTGACCAAGCTGTCACCTTGTGCTTTGGGACAGCTAAAGATAAGGGAAAGAAGACTGAAAGAAAGGCTATCAGTATATTGAACAGACATTTGCACTCCCATGTTTATTGCAGCAGTATTCACAATAGCCAATATACAGAATCAACTTAAGTGTCCATCAATAGATGAATGAATAAAGAAAATGTGGTACATACAAACAATAGAATACTATTCAGCTATAAAAAAGAATGAGATTCTGTCATTTGCAACAACATGAACAGAACTGGAGGACATTATGTTAAATGAAATACGCCAGGTACAGAAACGTAACTAACACATGTTCTCACAAATATGTGGGAGCTAAATATATGAGAAGGGTAGGGGTGGAGGATATAAAAGGGATGATAAATAGATACAAAAATACAGTTAGAAAGAATAAGATCTAGTATTTCATAGCACAATAGAGTGGCTATTTTTAACAATAGTTGATCACAGATTTCAAAATAAAATAAAAGAGGGAAATTAGAATGTTCCTAACACAAAGAAATAATAAGTGCTTGAGGTGATACAAGCACCAATTATTCAAATTTTTATCATTACACATTTTTTCTTATAATAGATATCAAATATACCCCATAAATATGTACAACTATTACGTATTGAAAATAATTGACAATTTTTTAAAAAGGAAAGAAGTGGGTCTTCTATGTCTTACGCTTTTGAGGAAACTTTTGTCTTAGGTATCCTTTAGCGTACAGGTACAAACACATACATACAGGTCTATAAAAATATACCATTATTTTTTCTTATCATAAAATACATTAATTTTTTGACTTATACTACTGGCCTAATTATTCATATCTGGTTGAAAAATACATTTAATCAAGGTTGATAACCAATAAAGACAGTAAAACTTCTCATTTTCCTAAGTTTCAAAAACACATCTAACATATATAAATTGCACAATAAAATATTTTTTTAAGAATGATGATATTTAGTGATACTCACTCTAAGCCCAGGAAACCCCGGAGGACCAGTGCCACCTACAAGTCCCTATTGTAAAAGAAATGTGCAATACTTATTAAATTTGATTCCCAACTACTGAGGGTATTTCTGAAGATAAACACAAAAACTTTCTAGCTAAGAATACATCAAAATGTACCTTCTATTATAGCTAACTTCTGAAACTCCCCTAATCTTATGCATCCTCCCGAGAAGGACAAACCCATGGTGGCCGTTTATGTTCTTCACAAGTGCCCTTGGCTAAATGCTTTTGGACGCCAGGACTACCACTTAATTCTAGCTTAAGTAGAGTCCTCTCTGTTTCCTACGTATTTAACCAAGGAAGTAAATCCCATCAATAATCAACACTGTACATTTAATTAGGCTATCTGTTCTATGAAAAGACAGGTGGTCAGCATGTAGGATTAGAAAAGCATTTTCAGATGGTTTAAAACACTATCGACTCTTTTGAAGTACACTATTTAAATTCTCTAATCTTCATTTTTCTCATTAAAACAGAAATACCAATATCTCTTCTCATTGTAAAAATCACAATAAAATTTGTCATATGTAAAGGCACTATAAAAATTATAAAATTTTCAATACTGTTAAATTATTTATGTAAGTATCAGATTTTAATGATCATTATTAAATATTCCAGCTGATTTGTGATTGGTCTTTTGAACTCATTGTCATTACACTTTATAGTCTTTAAGATAATTCCTAATTCACTTTATGTCACTGTCACATTATTTACAAGGCACAAAGTACATGAATGTCCTTCTTTTTTTGCATTTCAAATTCTGTTCTGAAACAAAGGCAGAGAATATACTATAGGGGATTATAAACCAGTAAACTAAATATATCCAATTGACTCTTGTATTTTAAAGATTTTAAAAACTCAAAACGCTTCTGAAGAAACATTATTATATTTTAAATGAAGAGCAGAAAACTTTAAATATTCTAGGAAAATGTTAATATTAATATAATTTATATAATTAATATTAATTAAATATTAATTGAATTATATAAATCAATTATATATTAAGATATAATTAATATTAATTATATATTTAGATAATTATATAATTTATATAATTATATAATTAATATAATTTAAAAGAAAACTTCAAATATTCTAGGAGTCTTAATAGACTTCGTGGATAGTAACTGACAAAAAATTATGTAAAATGGCTTCACACTAGGTACACAAGAGCACAAATGGCATTAAAAATAAATAATGTTTACTTTATTATGCTTGAAATACTCTTCAGAATCATGTGCAAGAAATAAAGGTAAACATTCCACTTAAAACATCATTCAAGTTTTTAACAATGTATTTGAAAATCAGTTCTACTCTTATCTGCTATGCCTTATAACAAATGAAACCTTGGCTGAATTCACTGAATGAGCTAATATAGTTTTAATTTGGAAAACAGAAGTAAAAAAGAAGAAAAACAAACTATTTTAAACTCTTTATATTAGTGATTTACTTATGTGTAATTATTGGAACTATTCCCAATTTAGGCTACAGAGATTTTGTGTTTTTTCTAACTCACTTTAAAATTATGAAAAGAATATGTAAATGGCATAGATTGGGAAATAGCTATTGGATGCTTTTTAAGGGCAAAAGCTAAAGCTGTTTCTACCTAGTGCCAAAAAATAGCAATCCATCATCATTCTTTGATGATATAATTAAACTAATTTTAGGACAGTAACTCTTTCTCAATCTGAACATTGACAGTTAAAAAATCCCAAAGTAGAATAATTTTCCATAAAACACTAAGAAGTAAGGTGGATCAATGACAGGTTTGAATCCAAAGAGCAATCACTGAGTGTACAATTTTTATATAAGTCTTGTTGGTACTTTCATGTATAAGAGCCAATATTGTGATCATATATTTTTAATATTTTACTTAAGCAGTTATACCTATTTAACACCATCAAAATAATTAATTTAAAGATTGAATGTCATGATGAAATTTGAAATATTTTTGACTTATTTCCCAAGTTGAAAAATCACAAACTGGAATGTGCACAGTCGTGTGGAGATTGTTTTTCCAATAGTGTTTATTCACAAATATTATAATAAGGACTGTAAGTGCAGTGCTATAAAGTATGAATGATGTTAGAATGCAAGACTGGACCAACATAATGTACTCACAGGACTGCCATCAAGACCAGCAGGGCCTCTGTCTCCAAAGTCACCTTGAAAACCCTGTCACAGGGAAAGAGGAAGAATGCCAACATATATAAAGAATTCATTTTTGCTGTATTTTCTAATAAAGAATTTAGTAATAGAAAATATTTATTTCCTAACTCTTAAACTGTAATGCAACAAACACACTCTTTTGCATAACACACTTAATTGATTTTAAATACAATATTTCAAAAAATAAAAAACTAAATACAATATTTCTATATGTTATAAAATCATTTTATATGCCACATAACATATACAGAAAATGAAACTGAAGTTTGTTTATCATACATAAAAAATCACCAAATGAAAGGAAAAATTATGAAGATTTCTCATTGAACAATCTTCAGTTATCTCTGCTATTCCAAACTGTTCCTATACTCACTCCACAGAGAATAAAACAGCTAGTATTATTAAGCACTTACCATGTGCTAAAGGCTTTATGCACATAATTATATATACACACTTCATTTCATCTTCATAACAGGTCTATTTAATAGATACTAATAATCTCACATTGTTGTTGAGGAAGTTAAAGCACAGAGAGTGTAGGTCAGTTGCTCAAGGTTAGACCATTAAAGATGGGTGGGACAGAGATGTGAATGGAGGCAGACTGATCTAGAGTCCATGCTTTTTCAACTATGCTGCACTGAATACTTTAAATCATCATTCCAAGACACATATGTAAAACAAAAAATCCTTTAAGTACAATTTTATTAAGGAAAGGAATAATACACATAAATACTACAGACTTAAAATGAGGTGAAAATTAAAAGCTTCCCAAATGCCTATTGAGAATTCTACATGGTAAAACTATGAAGGACGGTAAAATAACAAACCTTCTCATTGTAGATTCTATTGTAAAATAACTCAATGCTCAGCGACTCTTACTTTATAAAACTACATTTTTCTCTAAAGATTTACCATTCCTCAACTTTAAAGCTCACTTTTTAAGAGGCTACTTTATAAAAATGTTTATAAGACTTACTATTATAAATATTTTCATAATATTCATTTACAACAACCAGGAACAACAAAAATAAAAGTCTATCATTAGATGCTTATAATCTCTTTACTTAGGCAAGTCAGTATTAAATATTATGTTTAACAGACTGCCAAAAATTACTGGTTCCCAGAACAAAAATGAATAAGCTAAACTTAAAAAATAGTTTAACAATTGAAAAAATGTACAATGTTTCTAAAATATAGTTAACTCCTACTAGAAGCACAGTTTCCCTTATCCTGTAATCAAAGGATAATGTAAAAACCATCTGTGTAGTCAAATATATTGTAGCCATACTCCCTTCAAAGTTAGTTGAAGTTCAAGCAAGCATTTTACTTTCATTGTCTTTGGAAGTCAAATTTTGTTGTCAACAACTTGCAACTCTGCAATACATTATCCTATTCAGTATGAGCTAACATGGATATTTGAAAGTATTTATGACACACGGGTAATGGAAAAAGTAGAAGAAATACATACTACAGTAAGTCTGAAACATAAGAGATGATTGATTTTCTTAGATAGATCATAAGTAGGTTTTTCAGAAACCTCACTGAAATAATAAAGTATAGGGGACACACTGCATGATTCCATTGCTGTGTAATGTCTACAACAGGCAAATTCACAGGGACATAAAGTGGATTAGTGGTTGCTTGTGGCTGGTGATGTGGGGGAGGAATGGAAAGTGACTCCTAATGAGTACAGGATTTCTTTTGGGGGTGATGAAAATGTTATAAAATCAGATACTGTGATGGCTGCACAATTCTGAATATACTCAAAACTGCCAAATTATACACTTTAAAGGTGAATTTTATGGTATGTGAATTATATGTTAATAAAGTTGTTCTTAAAAAACAACCTGAACAAGGAGTGGGATTGCTGAAAACATCTTTGGGGATTCACTCAGGATTGCCTAAAGAATGTGCTGTTCTCCCCAGTCCTTCCCAGTGCCTTGCATCCAGTGGGAGAAACTGCTCTCTGGCTCACCTTCCCTCAAAATTAGTAATTTCTCCCTACCTAGCAGAGGGAAGATGGGAGAGAGAAGAGGGGAAAGAATTGTGATCAATTTTTCCCTCATCACAAAATACTTACTTTCTAAACCAGCATAAAAACAATGCAATACTCATTAATTTCAACTGCTTATTCTTCCGGTAGTTCACAAACATGCGTATTAGTTGTTCACCTTGACTTTGCCCCTGAAATAATTTAGATGAGCTGAGTAATATCTACTTTAAATTTTTAATGTATTTTTCTTTATTATTATTATTATTATTATCATTGTAGAGATGGGGGTCTCACTGTGTTGCCCAGACTCTTCTCAAACTCCCAGCTTCAAGCGATACCACCTGCCTCAGCCTCCCATAGTGTTGGTATTACAGGCATAAGCTACCATACCAAGCCCTTGTGTATTGTTTCTTTTCCCACTTTATTACTCATTAAACATTTCATTTTAATTCTCTATTCTTGACAGAGATTATTTATTCTTTTAATCCGTCTTATATACTGATCATGTATTATCAATTTTTGAAATAATTTCTATGAAATCTAGACACTTCTTGTTTTATGAAATATTGCACAGCTAATACCACAAAGGCATTATTTGGCTCTTTATTAGATACATAATATTTTCTTTTAAAGAAAATCATACCAATGTTTTATACTGTTGAATCTCCTTGCTTGTTTATTGTTTATTCAGTTGTTTTTCAATGTTAATAACTGCATTAATATTTTTAATACAGGTGAGGTTCTATATTCTTTTAATCACGAGCCTAAATGTTTGCAGCCACATAGGTTCATTGCCAAAAAAATGGTCTTCAAGATTGCTTGTGAAATATGGAACAGTAGTAACAAACTACATATTTTTCCTTTAATTTTATAATACAAAAGACAGTCTCTATAATTTCTTTAACCAGTTGAAAGAATGTTGAAGAATGAAATATTTTGTTATATTTGCCTAGTAGAAAATTATAATCATTAATTTAAATCAAATTGTGTTTTCCTAAAAATACTCTCACATTGCCAAAGGACATAACGGCCATTTTCCAGGATTATCATGCAACAGAGATAGGAAAGCTCAAGAGTTTTTGCTTTTCTTGTTCAATTTGCCAGTTTCATGAATGTAATTTTCACCTTCTAATGAGCATGCCAGAGTCACACCATTGCTTCTGTGTTGTATATAGTTCTCTTTTTCACATTTTGATCAGTTAAAATATTTTATGTGATAAAGAATACGATGTTTCAGGAATTCAACTAATCTCTTCAACTTGTGAATAATTTTCTATTTTCTTGTTTATTTCCAATGATCAGTGTGGTGGACACTTTAAAGGATCTCCGAAGATTCCCATTTCCTGGTGTTCACACTTTTCTATGACATCCTCCCTTTGAGTGTAGCTAGCACCTATGACTTGCTTAATCTAACAAATAGTATATAGCAAAGGTGATGAGATATCATTGCCATGATTATGTTACACTATATAAGACTGTCTTAGCAGCCTGGAGCTACAGGCTTCTCTCATGAGTTTGATGAAGTAAGCAGCTGTGTTGGAGAAGTCCATGTGGCAAGAAACTGTGGGTGACTCTGAAAACTGTGGACAGTCTATAAGACCTGAGGGTGGCCCACAGCCAAGAGCCGGCAAAAAGCCAGAGCCCTCCATTCTACAACCTCAAGGTAATAAATTCTTCCTACAACCTGAAAGAGTCTGGAAATGAACCTTTCCCCAGTCAAGCTTAAAGATGATAATGCAGCCTGACACTTTGATTGCAAACTCATGACTAGAGCAGAAGACTCAGTGAAGTAACACCTAGATTCCTGACCCATGAAAACTGCAAGATAATAAATGAATATTGTTTTCAGCTGCTAAGTTTGACATATGTTATTAATTATGGTAAAATAGCAATGGAAACAGAAAACCAGTTAAATTGGTAATTAAATCTTCTTTAGAGAATATATAAAGTCTTATTTCCAAATTTTACCATAGGTAATGCTCAACATAAGTCTACTGTTGTTTCTAGTTTTAAAAAACTCAAGTAGATCATCTCTGAAGATTTTCTACTGCTGTCTACTTCCTATTACAAATTATAATTAACAACAAATTAAAAAATGTTAAAATTTTTGTATTTACTTTTTAAAAAATTTGACTTAATCTTATTAAATATCTGTATTTCAAACTTTATCATTCTAGCATTTCATGTCCATCTATTGCCAACGTAAAAAAATCTTATCATACTTCATGAATTTTTTGTCCATATTTATGTAAAGACAAATTTAATAATAATATGCATTGTTTAATAATGGAAAATGCTTGTCAGTCTCCAATTGCAACTGTTGCAAATATCACTAATTCTATTACCTCAGGAACAACAAATTATAACAGAAAGAAAGGATAATAGAAGCTTTAAATTACCAGAAAACAATATTTTTATCATGTAAGATTCTATTGCATTCATGCTGAGAGAAAAATTAGATAATTAATTTCTCTTTCCTTTGATTGAAATGCTTCTACTGCCTTCTCGAACCCTTACCAAAATCTTGACAGTTTCTGTCTCCAATGTCAGCAATGGTACCACTTACAAACCTTCACGGCATTCAGACATGAAGATACAGGCAAGAGATGTGGAGAATTTCTCTGAAGCCTAAACATTATTAATTTAAACTGTGGTATCCAGCCTCAGTGATGGACCTCAGTGATCTTTGATTCCTGGATTCCTGGTATTCATGCTCTTATGTAGTCCAGACCAACCCTGAATTATGTGAGCCTATGTGACCAAAAGAATATAGAAGTGACAATGTGTAATTTCTGAAGCTAGGTCATAAAGATACCACAGCTATCACCTTGCTGTAGTATCTTTACACCACTCACTCTGGGGGAAGCCAAAGTTATGTTCTGAATATACTCAGCAGCACTGTGGAGAGGTCTCCATGGGGAGGAAGTGAGGTCTCTCACCAACAACTAGCACCAACTTGGCCAGCAAGTGAGCCTCCTTAAAAGGAAATCCTCCAACCCCCAGTCAAGCCTTTGGATGACAGTAGCCCTAACCAAAATCTTAACTACAACCTCATGAATCAGAACCACCCAACTATGCCACTACCAAATTCCTGACCCACAGAAACTATAAAAATAATATATATTTATTGTTGTTTTAAACCACCAATGTAATTTGTTTCATAGCAATAGATAGCTAATACATAGTAACAAGAGCGACTGTCTAGGATCACAGGGCATGCGATGCCAGTGCTAAGTGCTGGATTCTGAATGACAGAGGCACTCAAGTATTTTAAATGTATGATATGTAGGGCCCTCTAAAGCTCAGAGCCCAGAGCAAGTTTCTCTGATTCCTGGGTCTAACAATGGTCCTGTTATCAAACATGGTAGTTATTAAACACTAAGACCAAAAGAAGTTCATTAGACTTGATAGGCCTGAATACATGTATGTGATATTAATATTTTAGATCACTCATAGATACTACATTTGGTAGTATATTTAAATATGTTTAAACAGTGAAAACCTTCTTCCTTAGCATGTCCAGTAAAAGCATTATTTTCCTAGCTCCACAAACAATTTTTTTAAATGTATATAAAATAACTAGGAAAATAAGAAGACCAAGATAACCATAAAATGGTCACAATGACTATATTTACAGAATTTTTAAAAAACAAAAGCAATGCAAAAATAACATATTTTGTTATTTCTAGAGGAAGGTTTAGAAACAACATATTTAATCTGAAGTAGAAATGAATATAAATTATCATAGAAGGTTAATACTAAACAGGCATTAATAATCATAACAGAAATAATTTGTTCCAAAACTAAGCATTGAAAATACAGGATCACACTAACTTGTCTAGAATTAGAAACACTAAAATTTAACTTAGAAGTTATTTTTACACATTCTGCATATGAATACATATTACCAGGAAATACTGGTATTTTAAAATCCTTCATATATAAAACAAGATCACTGCAGGAAAAGGCTGGAGTGTGAAGTATTCTGTGATGATCTGATCTCTTCACCCTTCTTTTCCTCACAGCAAGGACAATTTGATCCATACTCAGGGTCAACCGGATCCTCAAAATTGAGACTAATTCTAAACTTCAGCAGAAACATGAGTAGGTCTGGCCCCATTCATGGAGATTTGGCATCAAGGCAGGCTTAATGCTAACCTGGGCCTCAATTTCCAGATTCAAGTTCTGGCCCTGTTCTAAAAGACTGATTACCACATTGTGTCCTTTTTCTTGTGTCCAAAAACCAGATGTGGTATACAACATCATGTTCTATCCCTCAATAATAAAGGTCCCACCTTATTCTTGCTATTCGCCCTCCTAGAGAATATCATCCCTGAGCCCAACCTAGGCCTAAATGCCACATGTGCACTCACACTTCTGATTTTGATAACCTACAAGGCTCTTTGAGTTGTCCCTTACATTATCCACCCTGAAGATAATTTCCATATTCCCACCCACTGGTGTTACATCCCTATGAAATCAATCATGTTCTGCCCGGACTTCCTCCAAATTAAAATATGTAGTTCATTGGGTGTCCCTCTTCTTAGTGTCTATGCCAACCCTGTGGTGGGGTTAATTAAAAGTCCTGAAATCTTCCATACATCCCGTCATACTATTATATATGTATGTTAGCCAAATATAGCTACTACAGACTATGCCCAGTAAAGTAGAATACATAAATTACATTTTTCCTGAAGGAGGCAGAATCCCTTAACAATTAATAACAACTTTTTCATAATGTTCTAGCTAGAGTTGTACTTTATGATCGAATTAACTGCATTTTCTTCCTAAAACAAAACAAACAAGAGTCTCTAAATTTTCCACAAAATGTATGTATCTGAGATGCTACTATGCAATATGTATTTAAGACTGTCTTGGGCTAAAGATAAAAACTAATAACAGATGTCCAACACCAGGATCTTATATTCTGAAATTCTAACTCTAGATTTAGAAGCCAAAATACAGTTTACTTCAAATACACTCTTCTAACAGAAAAACATACGAGAAAAGAGGCACAGGCACTCCTTTCTGTAATTAGAAAAGTAAACATCTCGGAAGACTGGGTGCCTTAAGGGTGTTATTTTGCCCACCATTCTAGGATGTGATATTTTTATCTTCAGAGGAAGAAAACTAAGTACAGTTTTGCTGTTTGTCAAACTTTAAATGTAATGTGATTTGATTATTTATAATCTATTTCTAAGGGTCTGAAAAATTCCTTGAAAAACATCAGTATTCTGATAGCAGTTTTCTAGGTGTTGTTGAAAGTAACTCCCATCTCCAATTTCATGTTTATTTTCAATCCTGGCAAGTCAGTTCTGGCATAAATTTTTTAGGTCTGTGGAGCCATATAAATTTGCATGGCTAACTTGGTACAAGACAGAGACTACTGATTAAATCAAGCTGAGAGCTCTGTAAATGCCTTTTTTAAAAGCAACTATAGAATTTCCTGATTGTAGCACTACAAAATAAACTTTGGAAACTTTACACTAAAAAGGAAGCTACTTGGAGTGAGGTATAAGAAATCTAAAGTTATCAAATACATAACAAATCCTCTCTCCCTGCCTCCCCTATTTATTTTTATTTTTATTTTTTGAACAGGATTCTTCTCTTCTGTTATGCATCAGTGTACTTAGGCTTTTAAAGAATCTGGCTCACATCAGATTTGTTCCAAGAAGATTCTCAAATAAAGACATTAAAGCATGTAAAACAAAACAGTAGTAGTTCTATGGTGTTGAAAGGCTCCTGATCAATTAAGATTGACTACTATCTTGTCTTTTCCTGAAATCTTCGGAGAATGAACTTGAGTTGAACTCAAATATCCACAGATAGAGAGCAAAAGGATGAGACAATTATAGACTCTTGGGCTTCTCTATCTTCAACGGTTAGTTTTATTGAAGGCACAGACAGCCTCAGGGTATTCTCTAATATTAATTAACATTAAGGGTTTTGATCCAATTGTGACATGTAGGGAGTGCAGGAGGGAAGGAGAGGAAGAGGTCAGAACTACACATCACTATCCAAAAGCATGAGGACATACATTGACTAATAATAACTGTGATTACAGGAGGTCTTTAAAAATAATTGTTGTGATTAGCAAGTACTTATGCTAAAATCCTGAAATCAAAAATGGCTTAAAATACAAGGAATAAAAAAACATTTCAAATGCCAACAATATAAGACCAAGGAACAAGTGAATTTGTTAATATAACTATTTTTAAATAATCTTTGGTTCTAAAATATACCAAATGCCTAACAAAAACAGTTTTCCCACTTCAAACTAATGGTCCTTACTGAAGAAAGAAGTGTGTTACAAATATCAATTAAATCTAATAAACATAACATTTCATTTTGGGAAAAAAGAACTTTCTGGGAAATAAGATTTAAGTGGAAATAAACACAAATGTTAAATTTAAACATACCATTATGAGGCTAAATAATAAATACTTTTCTCTTTTTAAAAAATAATTACCTCTTGAATAACCAAAATAATATGCTATTATAAAATGTGTCCAGTTCAATTGCATTCATAAAATATTTATAATGTCTAAGAGAAGATAGCTCTTATTTGTAAATCTATAAGTTCATTAAAAGAAAAACACAGACACCACTAAGCTCATTCACGACAACTTAATTCCATGCTTTGTGTTTACTCAGAGAAATAAGTGATCATTTGGCTAGCAGTATGAGCACGTGATTTATAGCAACATCTTCCCAAATGTAAAATTAGTAACGTTACTAACTTGTTGGGCAATTTTAGACAAGACTTTTACTTCATTTCCATGCTATATGTATATATAATATGATTACTATTTTTGAAAACGATTCCATATGAAACATGAAGCTTTACTACACAGCTGAGAATCCAATTCAGTAGTCCAAAGAAACTTATCCTGATCAATAGGTAGAAAGACCTGAACTGAGATTTTGAAGATTTTTATGGCTATTGCTTTCACCGTATTGACTGTCAGACTGTTTCATGTAATACATAAAACAGAAAGTGAAGTAATTTGCTAATTTCTGGGCTTAAATTCAGAGTCTTAAAAAATCTAAGTATAAAATGCTAATAAAACTTCATAGATTTCTCTAAAAATAGCTACTATTGTTCTATAAATCATATGTTGTAACTATTTAAAACTGAATCACACTCCATGCTCATAAGACTAACTTTATCGCTCTACCTAAAATTTAAGGAAACCAGCTCATTTAAAACCCAGAAATCAAAACATATCATGAAACTCATAATTACATACACCTTCTATGTACCCACAAAAATTAAAAATAAAAAAGTTAGAAAAAACCAGAAATATGAATTTAAAAACTTAAGGGTAATAGTTGTGATAAAGTACATCTTCTAATACGATTCTACCTAATGATAGTAAATGAAATGATATCGTATCTACACAGCAGTACTACGATGAAACATCAATCCAAACTTCTCCTTCCTTTTTTTTTTTTTTTTTTTTTTGAGACGGAGTCTCACTCTGTTGCCAGGCTGGAGTGCAGTGGCGCAATCTTGGCTCACTGCAACCTCCGCCTCCTGGGTTCAAGCAATTCTTCTGCCTGAGCCTCCTGAAAAGCTGGGACTACAGGCATGCGCCACTACGCCCATCTAATTTTTGTATTTTTAGTAGAGACGGGGTTTCACCATGTTGGCCAAGATGGTCTCGATTTGTTGATCTCATGATCCACCCA
Source organism: Theropithecus gelada (assembly GCF_003255815.1). NCBI lineage: Eukaryota > Metazoa > Chordata > Mammalia > Primates > Cercopithecidae > Theropithecus > Theropithecus gelada. The sequence goes on from NC_037668.1 coordinate 113,942,884, forward strand.
CCTCGGCCTCCCAGAGCGCTGGGATTACAGGCATGAACCACCGTGCCTGGCCCAAACCTCTAAATAGCTCTCAAACCAGCAGAAAATTAAAACGGTTTTTGACTCATCCAAAGCCAAAAGTTTCTCAGATGCTGGTACGTTCAGATTTCAGCATTTCCAGGTTTCTATCACATTCTCTCAAAGGTATAGGTGTCATCCATCTACTTCATAGTAGCCTGGAATCTTTTAGTTCTGTCTGTATTTCACAATTAATAGTAAACATAATTTAACAAATTACCAGGAGAACATGACCATATTCATCTTCTACACACCTACTATTTTCTACATCAAGGAGAGTGGACAGATTATCAAAAGATCTTTTCCTTTTACTGTTATTAAAACAGTAATAAATGACCATGTTTCTCACGGAATTTTAATCATCTGAATTGAAATACAAGAATCCTATGGTGCATAATATCTTTTGAAGATGATTTTATTTATAATAAACGGAAAGAATAAGGGGGGCATTTATACATAGGATAATATATTCTGGGACAGTCTCTGAGGTGAGCCTTGCCATAAGTTGACATGTGGCTGTAACTGTATTTTATTCTAAGTATTCATATTTTCCTTATAAATATAGACAAATCATTTTGTGGTAAAAATGATTTAAAAAGTACATATAGCAACAAACTGTCTCTCAGACCACAGTGCAATCAAACTAGAACTCAGGACTAAGAAACTCAATCAAAACCGCTCAACTACATGGAAACTGAACAACCTGCTCCTGAATGACTACTGGGTACATAATGAAATGAAGGCAGAAATAAAGATGTTCTTTGAAACCAATGAGAACAAAGATACAACATACCAGAATCTCTGGGACACATTTAAAGCAGTGTGTAGAGGGAAATTTATAGCACTAAATGCCCACAAGAGAAAGCAGGAAAGATTAAAAATTGACACTCTAACATCGCAATTAAAAGAACTAGAGAAGCAAGAGCAAACACATTCCAAAGCTAGCAGAAGGCAAGAAATAACTAAGATCAGAGCAGAACTGAAGGAGATAGAGACACAAAAAACCCTCCAAAAAATCAATGAATCCAGGAGTTGGTTTTTTGAAAAGCAAAATTGACAGACCACTAGCAAGACTAATAAAGAAGAAAAGAGAGAAGAATCAAATCGACGCAATTAAAAATGATAAAGGGGATATCACCACCGACCCCACAGAAATACAAACTACCATCAGAGAATACTATAAACACCTCTACGCAAATAAACTGGAAAACCTAGAAGAAATGGATAATTTCCTGGACACTTACACTCTTCCAAGACTAAACCAGGAAGAAGTTGAATCCCTGAATAGACCAATAGTAGGCTCTGAAATTGAGGCAATAATTAATAGCCTACCAACCAAAAAAAGTCCAGGACCAGATGGATTCACAGCTGAATTCTACCAGAGGTATAAGGAGGAGTTGGTACCATTCCTTCTGAAACTATTCCAATCAATAGAAAAAGAGGGAATCCTCCCTAACTCATTTTATGAGGCCAACATCATCCTGATACCAAAGCCTGGCAGAGACACAACAAAAAAAGAGAATTTTAGACCAATATCCCTGATGAACATCGATGCAAAAATCCTCAATAAAATACTGGCAAACTGGATTCAACAACACATCAAAAAGCTTATCCACCATGATCAAGTGGGCTTCATCCCTGGGATGCAAGGCTGGTTCAACATTCGCAAATCAATAAACATAATCCAGCATATAAACAGAACCAAAGACAAGAACCACATGATTATCTCAATAGATAGAGAAAAGGCTTTTGACAAAATTCAACAGCCCTTCATGCTAAAAACGCTCAATAAATTCGGTATTGATGGAACGTACCTCAAAATAATAAGAGCTATTTATGACAAACCCACAGCCAATATCATACTGAATGGGCAAAAACTGGAAAAATTCCCTTTGAAAACTGGCACAAGACAGGGATGCCCTCTCTCACCACTCCTATTCAACATAGTGTTGGAAGTTCTGGCTAGGGCAATTAGGCAAGAGAAAGAAATCAGGGGTATTCAGTTAGGAAAAGAAGAAGTCAAATTGTCCCTGTTTGCAGATGACATGATTGTATATTTAGAAAACCCCATTGTCTCAGCCCAAAATCTCCTTAAGCTGATAAGCAACTTCAGCAAAGTCTCAGGATACAAAATTAATGTGCAAAAATCACAAGCATTCTTATACACCAATAACAGACAAACACAGAGCCAAATCATGAATGAACTTCCATTCACAATTGCTTCAAAGAGAATCAAATACCTAGGAATCCAACTTACAAGGGATGTAAAGGACCTCTTCAAGGAGAACTACAAACCACTGCTCAGTGAAATAAAAGAGGACACAAACAAATGGAAGAACATACCATGCTCATGGATAGGAAGAATCAATATCGTGAAAATGGCCATACTGCCCAAGGTAATTTATAGATTCAATGCCATCCCCATCAAGCTACCAATGAGTTTCTTCACAGAATTGGAAAAAACTGCTTTAAAGTTCATATGGAACCAAAAAAGAGCCCGCATCTCCAAGACAATCCTAAGTCAAAAGAACAAAGCTGGAGGCATCACGCTACCTGACTTCAAACTATACTACGAGGCTACAGTAACCAAAACAGCATGGTACTGGTACCAAAACAGAGATATAGACCAATGGAACAGAACAGAGTCCTCAGAAATAATACCACACATCTACAGCCATCTGATCTTTGACAAACCTGAGAAAAACAAGAAATGGGGAAAGGATTCCCTATTTAATAAATGGTGCTGGGAAAATTGGCTAGCCATAAGTAGAAAGCTGAAACTGGATCCTTTCCTTACTCCTTATACGAAAATTAATTCAAGATGGATTAGAGACTTAAAGGTTAGACCTAATACCATAAAAATCCTAGAGGAAAACCTAGGTAGTACCATTCAGGACATAGGCATGGGCAAAGACTTCATGTCTAAAACACCAAAAGCAACGGCAGCAAAAGCTAAAATTGACAAATGGGATCTAATTAGATTAAAGAGCTTCTGCACAGCAAAAGAAACTACCATCAGAGTGAACAGGCAACCTACAGAATGGGAGAAAATTTTTGCAATCTACTCATCTGACAAAGGGCTAATATCCAGAACCTACAAAGAACTCAAACAAATTTACAAGAAAAAAACAAACAACCCCATCAAAAAGTGGGCAAAGGATATGAACAGACATTTCTCAAAAGAAGACATTCATACAGCCAACAGACACAAGAAAAAATGCTCATCATCACTGGCCATCAGAGAAATGCAAATCAAAACCACAATGAGATACCATCTCACACCAGTTAGAATGGCGATCATTCAAAAGTCAGGAAACAACAGGTGCTGGAGAGGATGTGGAGAAATAGGAACACTTTTACACTGTTGGTGGGATTGTAAACTAGTTCAACCATTATGGAAAACAGTATGGCGATTCCTCAAGGATCTAGAACTAGATGTACCATATGACCCAGCCATCCCATTACTGGGGATATACCCAAAGGATTATAAATTATGCTGCTATAAAGACACATGCACACGTATGTTTATTGCAGCACTATTCACAATAGCAAAGACTTGGAATCAACCCAAATGTCCATCAGTGACAGATTGGATTAAGAAAATGTGGCACATATACACCATGGAATACTATGCAGCCATAAAAAAGGATGAGTTTGCATCCTTTGTAGGGACATGGATGCAGCTGGAAACCATCATTCTTAGCAAACTATCACAAGAACAGAAAACCAAACACCGCATGTTCTCACTCATAGGTGGGAACTGAACAAGGAGATCACTTGGACTCAGGAAGGGGAACATCACACACCGGGGCCTATCATGGGGAGGGGGGAGGGGGGAGGGATTGCATTGGGAGTTATACCTGATGTAAATGACGAGTTGATGGGTGCAGCAGACCAACATGGCACAAGTATACATATGTAACAAACCTGCACGTTATGCACATGTACCCTACAACTTAAAGTATAATAATAATAAAAAAAAAGTACATATAGCATACATAATATATACCATACTAGACAGACTTTAAAATAAACATTAGTCAGAAAAAATGAATGTATGTTTTTCAAATACAATTTTTCAAAAGATCTAAATCTATTACATATGCATATATTTTAAAAGCAATAAAGCTTTGCAAATTTTATAATAAAAAGAAGAGTGCAATCAAACAAGAGCCCCATAATCATTTCATTCACTACTTTTCTACTGTTTTCTTAAACTCTGTTTTTCAATTCAATAGGCTCCGGTTGGATAATTTTATAATTCCCTATGGATTACAAAACCAGAAGTTGTCTATAAAGGTCTCTGGATAATTTCATAATTCATTATAGTAGGAAACTAGCAATTACCTATACATTGCCAAAGCTAAAATCAAGTTGATGTCTACATGAGATCAGCAATATTAGCAAATGAAATAATTGGTGGAAAAAAAAAAAGAAATAATTGGTGGTTATCTAAGTGATACATATAAGGGCTTTGAGAAAATATTCAATTTGCTCATCAATGTCTAAAATTCCACCATTGCAGGTTAGTTATTTTGTCTTAAGACTCTATGTTATTTTTAATATTTATTTATTTGTTTGTTTATTTTGAGATGGAGTCTTACTCTGTCGGCCAGGCTGGAGTGCAGTGGCACGATCTCAGCTCACTGCAACCTCTGCCTCCTGGGTTCAAGTGATTCTCCTGCCACAGCCTCCTGAGTAGCTGGCATCACAGGCACCCGCCACTACACCCAGCTAATTTTTGTATTTTTAGTAGAGATGGGGTTTTGCCATGTTGGCCAGGCTGGTCTTGAACACCTGATCTCAACTGATCCGCCCACCTCAGCCTCCCAAAGTGCAAAGATTACAGGCGTGAGCCACCGTGCCCTGCCTTCACACTCAATATACTTAAAATAATTGCCAAAGGGTAAGGCAGCATTTTAAGCATTGGAAGTAATTTATATATTACGGCAAATGATTTTCTTGGTTCTTTTATTAATAGCATACATTGATAGGAGAAGGGTGAAAATTTGAAGATACAGAATGGAGTAAACAAGACTGAAGAAAACAAACCACCTATTGTCAATCTTTAGAATTTTAGATTAGAAATTGGATGCCCAAAAAATAGAAAGGCATTTTCTGTTGGGATATGTGTATGAGAGCTAAAATGTAAAAATAAAATAATAATAATAATAATAATAATAACACACCAATGTATTCAAGTATAACAGAGCATAGTTAAATGAGATGGCATACAAAATACTTATTACGGTGCTTGAGAACTTAAAAATGGTGATAATAGCAATAGTGATGGCAGTTTCTACTGTTATAACCATTATAAGATTAGCATTTAAGTTCAATGTAATTGCAGGGAAACAAAACGTTTGGCTTATTTTGTATTTCTTGACAGTTTGGTAAGTTTATCTTAATATATTAAAATCTTTAAACTTTAAAATAACTGTATCTCAATTTGGCCAGACGTCATGAAAAAACAATTCATGCCTCTTCTAAGCAGTGTGAGTAGAAGACAAAGCAGAAATATCTAAGCAGTAAGGAAAAGGATTCTGGATTTAGATTCTGTGGAGCTTTGCTCAATTACTGATTTTACCACTTTCAACTATCTGATCTAAGCAAGCCTTTTAACATCTCTAAGCTTTATTTTCCTCACCTATATTATGGTGACATTAATACTTACTCTATTTTACCTTCAAGGAGTATTACAAAGCTTGAAAGATAAATGTTTTAAATGATTTGAACATTCTGGTGAGAGCTGCAGTCCTTTAGTATTATCATTAAGATTTTATTCAAGCACACAAAATTTTAGAAAAGCTGTTATGAAAAATCTCACTTTTTATCTTCATGGACTATAGTAGATTAACAAGGAGAACCTCAGGATGCCTTTCTGGACCACATTTTTCTCATTTGTTAAGCAATGGGGTACTGGATGATGTCACAATTCCCTGCCGTCTCTGAAATTATTATATTACCTAGTAAAATTCACTTTCCTGGATTTTTTTAACCTGAAAATACAAGAAGTTGTAGCAAACTAATCTCTGAATTAACAGCTGAAGCACGCATTTTAAAAATCTCTAGAATATAAGGTTGAACCTCTACAACATCTGGTCATGTAGAATTGGTTGAATAGTACTACCATTTGTGTTTTAAGTTGTTCACGTATTTTCTGTGGCATTTTAGCTCCTTACCATAGAGGTAAGTGTTTTCCCACTGGTATGGTGAAAGGGTTAGAAGTGTTCAAAGTTGAGTTATTTTTTAATCTAAATTTTCCTTTATATTCTCAGGTATTATTTGATACACTATTCAAGAGGCAAAAATTAAAATGGAACGATTATAAACAACAAACAGTAAAAAGTGTCTTCATATTTTCATAGATAAGAACACATAACCAGGTTATATTGCTCTAACATAAACCTCAAAAACACAAATGAAGATACCTGTCTCCCCTTAAAACCCTTCTTTCCACGGATCCCAGGAATGCCCTAGAATATAGAAAAGAAAAAGGAAATATTTGTTGAATGAATTAATTAGGTACTATAGATCTTTTTCTCCCAATATAAAGTAATAAAGTATGCAAAGGAAAAAACAAATTGTTCTATAAACTGATGTGATATTCAGAAAAGCCTCAATATATTAATTTAACTGAGGCAGCCCCTTTTTTCTTCAAAACAAAATTCCGCTTTTATTCAGGAATCCATCCCATCTGTACTTCCAAATGGGATCTTGATGTGTCCCTGGTGATAGTTATTTGTCCAGAGATAGGCATATTACCAAAGTTGGCATAACCAGATGAACACGAAGGTCTTATTTTCATATCTAAGGGAAAATGCCCTCCTCTCTGTCTTCCCCTCTCTATCTGGATATAAACAAAGACACATTTAACCAGTGCACTGGCAATCTTGCAGTCACATGGGAAGTAAGCCTTAGGGTAAAGACAACATTAGAAAAGGTAAAGCAGAGAGATGAATCTACAGCCCACCTAACCTATGGATTTCTGGTCATGTAAGAAGCAGTAGGGTACAGTACTTTAGTACTCAGGCTTTAGAGCTGACAAAACCTTGTCTAAATCCTGGCTCTGCTCTTACTGCCTGTATATAGCCTAAGACAAGATACTTCCTCTGTGTGTGCCTCATTTTCTTCATCTATGATGAGAAGAATAACAATACCTACCATTCAACACATGGTTTTATATATAAAGAAGTCAATTCGTGTATATATACATACACATATATATAAAAGTTTATTAAAAATTTCATATATATACATATATAAATAAAGAAGTTAATTCATGTATATAAAACCATTTATTAAATTGCTTTTATATACATGCACATATATAAAACCATTCAGTAAATCATTTGCTATTATCATCATCATCATTAAAAATATCCTTATGTTTAAGCCATTTTGAATTGTGGTTTTCTGTTATTTGCAGTTTAAAGCATCTTACTTGATATCATCACTTTGAGACTTGCAGACTAAGCAGTCTGTCACAACCATGTAGCTTGAGATTAATAGCACATACAGGTAAGTTAGAAGACATCATTGGCTGAAGTAATCCATTCACTTTCAAGTCAACAGTGTTTAAAAAAATACTCATGTATCTGATCATCAAAAAAGAGTTCACAGGTGAGCAAGAGGACTCATTTCATTAAGACTTTACATATATTTACATAATACAACCGACCTTTTAAAAAATAATAGAATAATTATTTCCTAAATTTTCAGTAGCCTCCCTAAATCTCATCAAGAACTCAAATAATACAGACAGAATTATACAAGCATTTTTCATTTATATACACATATATATGTGTACATGTTTCATATGTGTGTGTATGTGTATACACACAATATGCACGTAATGTACAGTATTGACTCCCAGAAATGACTTTTTCTTTCCATTTGTTTTCAGGAATACTTAGCACTATTGTATCTTATTCTCTTCTGCTTTCTTTACTTAAATGTTTTATACATAACACCCTTTAAGCCACATCATTCATAGTTTTAATGAGAATTTTGACATAGCCAAATAATATTAGGACACAGTACCCATGATGGGCCCAATATCACAAACTGGTCTTGTGTATTTATATGTTGAGACAGGTCTGGATATTTTCTTTCTTTTTTTTTTATTTTTATTTTTTGACAAAGTCTTGCTCTGTTGCCCAGGCTGGAGTGCAGTGGTGTGATCTCGGCTCACTGCAAGCTCCACCTCCTGGGTTCATGCCATTCTCCTGCCTCAGCCTCCCGAGTAGCTGGGACTACAGGCGCCCGCCACCACGCCCAGCTAATTTTTTTGTATTTTTAGTAGAGACGGGGTTTCACCATGTTAGCCAGGATGGTCTTGATCTCCTGAACTCATGATCCACCCACCTCGGCCTCCCAAAGTGCTGGGATTACAGGTGTGAGCCATCATGCCCGGCCAGGTCTTGATATTTTCATATAGACTGGTAAAAACTAGTGAATGTGATTACAGCAATGTGCCAATTGATAGCCAGTGTCAACACTGGGCTTAAGATCAGTAAATCCAAGATGACAACATTTTACAAGGACACATAATTTTGGTTTGTTAAATAACTTACGAGAAATAAGTTCACGTCAAAGGATCAGAAAAGGATTGTTATGAAAAGCAGAGTAATTAACAATGTAAACCAGAATCATTGGGTCAAGAAGCAGCAGATCAATTCTTTGCATGATCAATGAGATACATCCTCTGCTAGTCTGCTGTAGTATACGAAGGTTAGGTGGCTTAGTTGTGGAGTTATGCTGAAGATATTTTTTGCTATTGAACAAAACGACTTGGCTGTGTTCACCAGGGAAACATCTTTACCTCATCTCACCAAAGATGGCCAGACATTTTGATTGTCATTACAGCACATTTAAACTCTTTGATTATTTCTTCTCTGCAGGGGCATTCACAAGTAATTACAAGAAAATATAGCTTAACTCCCTCACTAAAAACTATTTATTTGAAAAATTCATTTAGCAAAGAATGTGGTTCACTTTCATTTGCAAAAATCACTTTCCAGAAATGAACATTTTGGCCTGAACTGCACTCTTATAATGATAGCAGTGAAGACTGAATTCTGAATATGACTCTCTAATTTCAAATTCTACGACAATATACTAATATTGTTCAATTCTACTGTTTTCAATTAATACTGGCAATGTAAATGAAGGAATACAAAGAGAAATTACTCCATATAGATTACATATAGCACTGAAAACTAGATATGATGAAGCTGCAATGCCATAACTCCTATAAATAACTTCATTAACCTTTTTAGTATAACAAACCATTTTGCAAAGGTTCTGTCTTTACTTATAAGTACCAATATTTATTAACAGCTATCTCCCATTATTAAATTAAACAAAAATATATCTTCTGAGGCTAAATTCTACCACATATTGCTCTCAAAATCAAGACTTGTCAAGAATTTATACTCAAAGATAATGAATTACAAAATAAAAATTTCATAGATATTTTAGTATTTTGGCGTGTATTTTCAAAAATTTAAATTTAAAATATAATTATATTTCTATCATGCTATGTTACTTTCTTTTAACAAAATTCAGTAAGATTTTCAAAAATCAAATTACATTTCTGGCAGGTGATTTTTCTTAAACCTGGCTTGGTAACTCAGTAAGATTTCTTCCCTGACATCTGATTTTATGACTCCTGTTGTACATTATCATAAGTATATCATTTCAGAAATACTATTTGAAGAGAATGGACTTACCCTTTCTCCTTCAGGTCCCAGTTGTCCTGCTTCTCCAGGAGAGCCAATAAAACCCTTAAAAAAAGAAAATAATCTGTATATTATTTCATTTGAATATTCTCCCCACAAATGATTCTAAAAAGAAGTACTTAAAATTTTATTTGTAGTAGCATGAAATTATAAGACTTACAAGTGTGAATAACTTCCCCTCACCTAATTGCTTTTCTTCCAGAAGTTACAGATCAATCTTCCCATTAAAAAATACACAAAATATAAAATATAATTTAAGAAATGGTGGCTAATAAAAATGACCCTAAATAATTTCCTTCACTAAATTTTATAGTGGGCAGAAAATATATGTATATAATTAGCTAAAATTTAAGACAGAATGGAGGTATCAAAATAATATAAGAAGTACAGTGGAGGAAGAGATACATTTAATTGTGGCAGGAGGCAAAGGCAATCAAAGAAAGCTTCAAAGGAGACTGTCATTGAGATAGGTCTACAGAGTGGGTAAAATCTTAATAAGCAGAGACTGGAGAAAGAATTCTAGAAGAACAATTAGAGTAAATAAAGACAAAATAGGAAGTCTTTGTTAATGGTAACAATTGGAGAGTGTTTGTAAATGGTAATTGATCACATTTTATATATAACATGCTTTGTATGTAAGATGGTTTTATATGTTAGTTTTATGTGTAAGACCCATCCTGCCTTAATAAAGATTCCAATCTGGTCTGAGAAACAAGAGATACATATAAATAACAATGCAAGGCACTTTATTCTAACATAACTTAGTTATATCTCACTTATGGGAAATAACGCATTTCATCAATTTTACAGATAAAGTGTATGGTAGTTTGGGTGCTAGATTAAGGAGAGTCTTAAATTTTAAAATAAAAATTTTAGACTTTATATATTAGACAAATGGAAGCTACTGATTTTAGGGAGTATGGTAGTGCACTGATGTTATGCTGTATTTCTAAAATATTAATCTGTTGATAGGATACAGCATACAGCCATGACAGGAAACACTGAATATAGGCAAACCTATTAGAAGCTCTTTAAGTGGTCTAAATTTGAAGGATTATGGGTCCAGATTATTGGTTCAACAAACATTATTTTAGTAGCCATTTTGTGTCAGGTACTGGGTTTATAAAGATGCATGTGAAAATCAGTGCCCTCAACAAGTACATAGTTTATTAGGAAAGAGGGTCATACAAATAAATGATTGTAATATCATATGATAATTGTTACATGATTATGTAATAGGTGATATGACAAATAAACAATGGGAACTTTGGAAGCAGAATGACCAACTTTGCCTAGAGAGAAGATTAATGGTGCTTTGCTTTACTGAGGAAGCAACATTTGAACTAAGTCCTGAAGAAAAGAAAAGGCAGGGCTAACAATGTGCCATCAGTCAATCAATCAGAATGAAATGACATAGCTTTTACAAAGAATTGCAAATAGTCTGTGTGATTGGTGGGCAAGAGGTGAGTTTGGAAAGGGTGGCAGGGGGTCATATCATGAAGAGTCTTTTTTGTTATGATGGAAAGTCTGCAATGTACACCGTGAGTCATTAAAAAACTTAGACATAGTTTTGATATAATCAAATTTTCACTTTATAAACTCACTTTGATTACAGTGGGTCACACAGGTCTTTATCTATCTATAAGAATCAAGAGAAAAGATGACTCTAAAGTTTACAGTTGGCTTGACAGGCAAATGATAACCACTGATAGAAATATGGAAAACAAATAGAAAAGCTGAGTTTGGTATAAAGAGGATGAGTTTTGTTAGTTATTTGGAATTTGTGGTTATAATGAGGTATTCAAATGTAATTATCATGGCAGGGAGTTGCGAGATGTAGGGTTCATAGAAAAAGCTCATAGAGAAAAAAAATCTGAAGGACAGATATGTTTGAAGTCTTAAAGACAGACTAAAGCTCTGAGGAGAAAATAATAGGAAAAATTCTCACTGATCAGACAGAGGGTGAAATAGGGGTGTGAGAGAAGAGTAGTTATATGGATGCAGAGAAAAGCCAAAGTATAAAAGAAATTGAAGTAGAGATACAGTAGGTCATTTTCACTAAGATTTAAATAAAGGCTTCTTATTTTGAATCACAGAATGGATGATTTTTCAGAGTAAATACTTTCATAATAACAAATACTGAAGAATTCAAGCATTAAAAAGTAAATGTCATTTCTATACCCATTCCAGCATTATTCACAATTATCAAAAGGTGGAAGCAACCCAAATGTTCATTAATAGATGAATGAATAAACAAAATGTTGTATATACATAAAATGGAATATTATTCAGCCTTAAAAATGAAGGATTCTGAAAACTGCCACAACATGGATGGACCTTAAAGACAATTACGCTAAGTGCAGTAAGCCACTCACAAAAGGACAGATAGTGTACGATTCCACTTACATGATGTACTTAGGGTAGTCAAATTCATAGAGACAGAAAGCAGAATGGTGGTTGCCAGGAACTGGGAGTGGAGAATGGGGAATCGTTTATTGGGTATAGAGCTTCAGTTTGGGAAGATGAAAAAGTTTTTAAGATGGATGGTGGCAATGGTTGTACAACAATGTGGATGTACTTAAGGCCACTGACTATATAATTTAAGAGGGTTTATAAATAGAACTTTTTATGTTATGCATATTTTATCTTTTTCATTTTAAAAAGAAAGTGATAAATGTCTCAAGAATCATATCTAAGTTGCCTGGAATAAAACTTTTGGAAGATTTTAGTTCCTTAGAGTTTAGTTAAGTATTGTCATTAAAAAAGTTGCAATCATCCATCTTGAAAACTTTTTTAGGTGTTTTTCCTTGTCAAAGGTGCCTAAAATTGCCTTATATTCCACAGATTGTATGAACAAGCAAAAACTGAAAGAGAGAGAGAATGTGTTCCCTTATACATAACTTTAATAAAGCGAAACATCTATAATTTTCTTACTCGAAAGTCAAGCAGCTGGAGAATGGGAAATGTTTCTTTTAAAGTGAACCATACGAAAGTATTTCTGATACTAGAGCATTTAGGATTATGATGACAAGCTGTGTACATTTTCAGAATCATCTGTTGATGACTTCAAGTGTAAAGTCAGCAAACTTTTGTTTTAATATATCCAGCAGGAGTTTTGGTTACAAATAAAAAGAAGACACTCTAACTGGTGTATACTTATCAGTGAACTAAATAATCAATTGGTAACTCAAGAACTGAAGTCAGAACTCCAACATAGGCTGTACAGAGTGTAAAGGGAACATTTTACAATTAGATATTTTAAATACAATAATGTTATAAGTAATTGCTTAGGAGTTTCATAGAGGTTTCTTGATCGTCATTACACTGATTCTAACAGAAATAAGATGTCAGCAGTACCAAACAAACAAACCACACAGAGTTGAGGTCATTCTCAAAATACCACCATTAAACTAGAGTTTACTGTGTAATGAAACAAAGAACATTAAAAAGAATAACACACATTTTTGCTTTTTGGTTTGAAGGTGGTAGATCTGGTTAGAAGTAATTCTGGGTCACCAGCAGGACCACTAGAGGGTCGGGAGAGGTTCAATATATTTTTACTTTTGGGGGAAGCTAGCACATTATTACATAAAGAAATGCCAAAGAAGGGTTTAAAAATTATGATGTGTTTTAAATGTTTACATTTGACAAAATATTTCTGCTAATACCAAAAAATATCATCAAATAACTGCCAATGAAAAGCTAATTTATCATGATTCATGAAAATATTCATGTACAATGGATAACATTTAGAATTTACCAGTAACAGGACACAAATTAAGTGAAAAACATCTATCTTATGAGTGTATTTCTACGATTTTTTCCTTTTTAACCAGATTTGAAGTTAATGCTAAAAATCTACATTTGATAAAGCCGTACCCTACAACTCACTGATCTTCGACAAAGTCGGCAAAAATAAATAATCGGGAAAGAATACCCTATTCAATGAATGGTGCTGGAAAACTGGCTAACCATATGCAGAAGAATGAAACTGGACCCCTACCTCTGACTGAGTTAATATATAAAAATTAACTCAGGATGGATTAAAGACTTAATATGTAAGACCTCAAACTATAAAAATCCTAGAAGAAAACCTAGGAAATACCCTTCTAGACATTGGCCTAGGCAAAGAATTTATGACTATATCCTCAAAAGCAACAAATGCAACAAAGAAATTGGCAATTGCGACCTAATTAAACTAAAGATCTTCTGCAGAGTAAAAGAAACCATCAACAGAGTAAATAGACAACTTACAGAACAGGAGAAAATATCTTCAAACTATGCATCTGACAAAGGACTAATATCCAGAATCTATAAGGAACTTAAACAAATCAACAAGAAAAAAACAAATAACTTTATTAAAAAGTGGGCAAAGTACATGAATAGACACTTCTCAAAAGAAGACATACAAGTGGCCCAAAAACATGAAAAAAAATGCTCAACATAACTAATCGGAGAGACGCAAATCAAAACCACAGGGGAATACCATCTCACACCAGTCAGAATAGCTATTATTAAAAAGTCAGAAAATAACAGATGTTGATGAGGTTTCAGATAAAAAGGAATGCTTATACACTGTTGGTGGTCATGCAAATTAGTTCAGTCCCTGTGGAAAGAAGTTTGGAAATTTCTCAAAGAACTAAAAATAGAATTACCATTTGACCCAGCAATCTCATTACCGGGCATATACCCAAAGAAAAATAAATCATTCTACCAAAAACACATCTGCACTCATATGTTTACTGCAGTACTATTCACCATAGAAAAGACATGAAATCAACCCAAGTGCTCATCAATAGTGGACTGCATGAAGAAAATGTGGTACATATAGACCATGGAATACTGCAGTGCCATAAAAATGAACAAAACCATGTCCTTCGCAGCAACATAGATGCAGATGGAGGCCATTATCCTAAGCAAATTAACACAGAAACAGAAAACAAAATATACTGCATGTTCTCACTTATAAATGGCAGCTAAACATTGGGTATACATGGACACAAAGATGGGAAAAATAAACACTGTAGACTCCCTAAGGAGGGAGGGACAGAAGAAGGCAAGGGTTGAAAAACCCATATATTGGGTACTATGTTCACTGCTTTGGCAACATGATCACTAAAAGCCCAAACCTCAGCACTACACAATATATCCATGTAACAAACCTGCACATATACCCCTAAATCTAAAATAATTTTTCAATCTACATTTGAGAACCTTTATGAATGTGAAATTCCCTCCTTATTCCAATCACACTCCCATGTGTGAAACCTAACTAAAGTGTGAAAACCTAACTAAAAGTACAACTTAAGAGGGTTGTAACCGAGAAAACAATTTTCAATACAAATGGGAGAAAGAAAAAACAAAAGGATGTATAATACAACGCAAAAATGGTACGCAGAAGAACACAGTTATATGGATCACTGAAGCAAGATGACGAAATGCAGTAAGAGTAAGTTGTACAGTGCCAAATATATTTCGCATATATTCCTTGGAGTTATTAGTTCATGAACAGAAGAAACTCTCAAATTCAAATAATAATTATAGAATCCATATAGTAAATACATGCATACACTATGCCCTATACCTTAAGAATGCTAATCTTGTTTAATTTTTCCCAACTACCTGAAAAGTAAGTTTCATTGTGACCATTTAACAAATAATGAGATAACAAAAATGAAGCAGAGAGAGATTGAATAACATCAAAAGTCACAAAGCTAGTAAAAGAAGTATTAAGAGGCTGGTCTCTGTGGCTCACACCTGTAATCCCAGTACTTTGGGAGGCCGAGGCAGGCAGATCACAAGGTCAGGAGTTTCAGACCAGCCTGGCCAATATGGTGAAACCCCATCTTTACTAAAAATACAAAAATTAGCTGGGTGTAGTGGCAGATGCCTGTAGTCCCAGCTACTCAGGAGTCTGAGGTAGAAGAATCACTTGAACCTGGGAGGCAGGGGCTGCAGTGAGCCGAGATCACACCACTACACTCCAGCCTGGGCAACAGAGCAAGGCTCTGTCTCAAAAAAAAAAGCCTATCTAACTCCACAGTCCATGTTCTTGGCCACTAATCTCTTCTTACTTCCCAAATCCAAGTCAACATGTGTTTTCAGTGTAATTTCTAATAAAAAAAAAAAATACATGACTTTTCCTCATTATATGGTTACTTAATGCAAGAGCAAAGACAACATGAGCTAGTGGAAAGAGGTCAGAGCTAAACGTGAAAAGACATTGGTTCCAGTTCTAGCCAGCTATAACTTTGGCAGATCAAGTAAGTTCCTTAGCTTACTATTTTTTTCATCAGTAAAATGGAGATGATAGGCCTGTTCTACGTCACAGGGCCGATAGCAAAATAAAAGAATAAAATACATATGAAAGTAGTTGGAAATGTTTAATAATTTTTTAAAATGTAAGACATATTGCACATATTGTTTAAATATCTTATGCTTAACTTCTTTTTAAAAGGCATTTTAGGCTGGGCGCAGGGGCTCACGCCTGTAATCCCACCACTTTGTGAGGCCGAGGCAGGCAGATCACAAGGTCAGGGGTTTGAGACCAGCCTAGTCAACATGGTGAAACCGTGTCTCTACTAAAAATACAAAAAATTAGCTGGGTATGGTGGTGCATGCCTGTAATCCCAGCTACTCGGGAGGCTGAGGCAGGAGAATCGCTTGAACCCGGGAGGCAGAGGTTGCAGTGAGCCTAGACTGTGCCATTGCATTCCAGCCTGGGCGACAGAGCAAGATTCCATCTCAAACCAAAAACAAAACAAAACGAAAGGTATTTTAGATAATATAAGGCACAAATGTAGACTTTGGAAAATATCTGGCTATTAAAAATAAAGAATTTTAAAAATATATTTTTTATTTTATACACTACATATATATGATTTGGATGTTTGTCCCCTCCAAATCTCATGTTAAAATGTGATTCCTAATGTTGGAGGTGTGGCCTGGTGGGAAGTGACTGGATCGTGGGGGTGGATCCCTCACTGATGGTTTAGCATCATCCCCTTGGTGATAAGTGAGTTCTCAACTCAAGCGAGATCTGGGTGTTTGAAAGATTTGGGACCTTCCGTTTTTCTCTCTCTTACTCCCACTCTCACCTTGTGACGTTGCCTGCTCTCCCTTCACCTTCTCCTGTGACTATTTGAGTTTCCCAAGGCCCTCACAAGATGCAAATGCCGCCTTATCTGCATGGCCTGCAGAACTATGAGCCAACTAAACTTCTTTTCTTTATAAATTACCCAGCTTCAGGTATTTATAGTGATGTAAAAAGTAACTAATACAATATAATATAGAAACGTTTATTTTGCTTCCTTAGTGACTAAAAATGGCTAACATTTCCTTTAATGGTTTGGGAGTGAAATGGGATGTTCTGGATACAATAAGGTTATTTCATTCTTTGCAGATATTTCTTTACTCCTGACAGTTTTTGTATAATAAAATTATCTCAGCCTTGAACCACTATGAATTTCTTTACCTCTTCATATTTTTTACACCATGACTTCCTTAGGTCTGTATCCATTCATATATAAATAATACTACAAATGTTTATAGAGCACATTCTAAACATGCCAGATATTATGCTATGGAAATAAATATAAAATAATTATGCAAAACCTACCACAATGAGACTGTTTTCTGTCACCATAAAAGTGAAAGTAACTACTGTAGTAAGCAAGTGTATTCATGCCACATCTGAATTAAATTCAAAGCTACTAAGAGAGTGTAAGTGTTTTATATATTTCATTCCACTTTTAGGCAAGCATGCTTAACAAAATAACGGAAATGCCTACTTACTCGTGCACCTTTAGGACCTGGATGACCTTCTGGTCCAGCTAAACCCTGGGGTAAACAAAAGACATCGTCATCATACTATAGTACTTTTTAAAGAGTTAATAAATAGATTAATAAAAAGGGCATATAAAGAGGTATCATTTTCAAAACTATAGAATTCCGAACTCTGTATAACTAATGAAGATTACAACTGTTTGAGGAATTTTAGAATTTCTGAACCAAAAGAGCCATCGGAAATAATCTATACACAAATATATTTTAGATATATAAATAAAGTACCTGAACACATTGTCAGATTTTTCAAAATTTTTTCATTACATTATTTCTCATTGGAAGATTATCTGTGTTGTTTTAAAATATTTCTAATTAACTTATTCTAAAAGATATTACCATAAATTTTTAAAAAGATAAATATATTTTAAACTTTAGATCAATGTCCATATGTTTACATATTCATGTTTTATATTTTTATATAACATATATTCTCACTTGAGAGTAAGAGTGTAATACAGAATACCTCTAAGTGTTTTTAAAGTCCTAAAAAATGGAATTTTGTAAATATTTTGGCTTATTTATTTCCCTCATTCTTGAGAATATAAAAGATATAAATGTAACTTTATACATTTAGTTAAATTTTAGAAGTAATCAATTCACGAAAACTTAGGAAAGACAGCTTGTTCTGTTATTAATCCACATGAAGTAGAGAAAGTTAGAAGTTATAAGGGAATACATATAAAATGATTAGAATGAATTTTTAAAACAGTTTACAAATAACCGAATTCAGTTAGATAAAAGTGTTTGCCAGTGGTATACTGTTTCTCAAATTTTTATAACTATGTTATTAAAAAATGATGTTTATTACAGAGAGTCTTAACTCTTACTATTACTTCATTTTGTTCAGTGACAATGTTGTAAAATCACAATCAGCACTGTTTTAAGAACTTACTAACACTTGGGCATTTTAATTTTGAAGATTCCATTGTATATCACATCAAACATACTTAAAAGCCCCATTCCCATTTTAAATAAAACTTTCTGCAGAAAAATTGTAATGGGTTTCTACAACTTTGATTTTAAAATTATTTCTCTATGACTTATTCATTATTTAATAAAAGCAACTATTTGAACATTAATTCTCAAAATCAGAAATACAATGTATTAATAAATAGGAACATAAAAAGTCTAAATATAGTTACTGCACCTGCCTGCCAGGGTAACCGGGTGAACCAATATTACCAGCAAATCCTGGAATTCCCTGAAATAATAAATAAAATAAACAGTACAGCAAAGCCAAAGGAGGCCCAAGGAAACAAATTTGGTGTATTTACAATATACAAGCTTGGAAATAATTTTTCCCCATAAAAACACTGAGTCCTACACATGGCTTATGTAACTGAAATCACCTGTGTGAAGGAAAATGGGCAAAAATTGCTAAATGAAATAAGTAAAGCTATTAGATTAGGGCCCTAAATTATATATTGACCATTAATAATGATAAATCTAGGATGGAAAAATCCATAGCTAAAACAGACATTTATTCTAGAAGAAGAGCTGGTATATTTCTTAATTACCAGTAACTTTTTTTACCAGTAGATTGAATTATTTCTTGTCTTGATCATCCTACAACACTCCTTAACAGTCTGAGCATGAGCCCCAGAAGACTAAGAGGGGCAGTAAACCACAAAACCAACCTCTACTTCTTTCCTAAAGTAAATTTAACCTTACAGTAAGTCTGATTAAGTAAATGAATATTAAGTGGCAAATACCTTTATCATGACATGGGTCTGATCTAGTAAATTTGAATGGTGCTATGGACTGAAGATTTGTGTGCCTCAAAATTCATGTTAAAATCCTAACCCTGCTGATAATGCCTAACAGTATTAGGAGGTGGCTCTTTGGAAGGTAAATAGGTTGGAGCCCTCATGAATGGGATAAATGACCTTATAAAGAGGCCATGTGAGAACAGAATAAAAAGTCAGCAGCCTGTAATCCAAAAGATAGCCCTCACCAGAACCTAACCAGGCTGGCATGCTGATCTCAGACTTTCAGCCTCCAGAATTGTGAGAAATTTCTGTTGTTTGTAAGCCACCCAGTCTATGGTCTTTTGTTATAGCAGCCCAAACTGACTTAGACAAATGGTAAACTCATTTGGAATTTGCAACTTTGTATTCTTGATTTAAAACAAAGTTTGCTCAGGAAAGGCTGATAGATGGAAACCCAAAGGCATAAGAAAGAAAAACTGCTACAGAACTGGGTGAAAAAGTGAGACAAAATATTATAGCTTCTATTTTATATAAAAAAAAAACCTCTTTTTTCATTGACACATCATTCATTCATTCATTTACTCATTAGTTTATTCAGAGTTTAGGTCTATCAAATAATTCTTGACCCAAGGAAATGTCAGAAGAAGGTGTGTTGAGCTGATGACAACAATGCTGTCTAGATTTCTTATTATCACCTAAAATTCCTTTCCTGTTTGTTTATAAATGATATAATGAAAGACAACTGCACTTTGTCCTTTTGCTCTGAAGTAGATAGAAGAGTGTTACCTCCACTTTAAGTACTAAAACTTCTAAAAATTTGGAAAATCTAGAGAAAGAACAGACCAAGGAAATGAAAAATAGAGGATAATAGTTGAGTTTCTTCTCTCTACTTTTCTCAGAATTCATCTCTCACTTTTTCCCCTCTCATTTCTATCTCTCATTTTCCCTTCCCTTCCCTTGACCAAAATTAATATTTACTGAGCACTTTTTATTTGCTAAGCACTTTACATATATGAGATAGTCTTTTCTTCATTCTACATTTAAAGAAACTAAGATACACAGAAGTTATGACAATGGACAACTAAAGAGAATGTGAATAAACAATGGCCTTGTGAGGATTACAGAAGAATTCTTGTCTATATGTAGAGAGATTATATCCTATGAATTTCAGAAGCCATATTTATATATTAAATATTCCCCATTCATATTAGATATCATATATTTATATAATATTTTATTCCTATAACATTTATTGAGCATTTATCATATGCCAGGCACTATTTCAAGTATTTTAGACGTATTATCTTATTCAATCTACTCAAAAACCCTATAAGATAGATATCATTATTCCCATATGAGAGATGAGAAAAAATGAGACATAAGGTGTTTATGTCACCAATGGAAGGTTACTTAGCTAATAAGTAGGAAGTCAGGAATTAAATCAGCAAGTCTAATTCCAGAGACTACCATTCAAAGGCCCGTTTCCCTAGTGTGGGTTTGAAGTGCCAAAAACATCCAATAGCACTCCAAGGAAAGTCCTCTAATTATGAGATTTGCTGTAGTATATTTACAAACACCTTCCTTTATGCCTCATCCAAATCCAAAACACCCAGGCCCACATTCTAGACATTCACAAAACCTTATATTGATGTATGCCAACAGAAAGGAGTAAGACAAATGTAAAATGCTGTTTTTATTCTGTAGGTCACTATCTATCTGGCTAATGAAAACCACCATCCCTTTTCCATTCCTTTCCTAGTCAAATTAAGTTAACTAACCTCAATAAAAAGGCAATCTGTTATAGAACACAAGTGAAATACTATTTCAAATGGATTGTCACAGAGGGTGTTAAAGCAACATGTGGAGATCTAGCTAACACAGTTTAGCTATGCAGAGAAAGACACAAAATAATTCCACTCAGTGTCTAAGTTCTGCTATACTAGAACAGCAGTAAACAAAGTAAACAAGTAAGACTTCAGCATAATCTTTATATGGCATAAACATATTCTGAGCCAACCATACCCTAGAATCACTGAGACAACCAAAGAAACTCAAAAGAAACTCAAAACAAACAGCATGACTTAATTCACTCTGCATTTAAAGATAGAGTTTTAAAAAAAGTTGGCTCACTCAAATCTGCAGACTGGATGGAGTAATAGAGATACAGTTGTATCAACAGCCCCTTGAGAAATCAGGAACAGAAAGTTAGGAA
This sequence comes from Theropithecus gelada, assembly GCF_003255815.1. Classification (NCBI taxonomy): domain Eukaryota; kingdom Metazoa; phylum Chordata; class Mammalia; order Primates; family Cercopithecidae; genus Theropithecus; species Theropithecus gelada. Next base: position 113,964,450 of record NC_037668.1, read on the forward strand.
GCCTGCCCTAATCTTACTTAAAACACGTTCTGAGTCAGTTAGAATTCATTCAGAATTCCGGCACTGCTCCAGCACTGCTACTATGGTTTCTGCTTTTTCATTAGTAAAATAGAATAACAGTACTCATTTTGTGGATAAAATAGAACTATGTGTAGAAATATATTTAAAAGTGGAAGTAACTGCAATAACTGTATTTTTTGCTGGGCATTAGGTTAATTAACATATGTAAAACTGAATATATGACTAGAAGTTGTAGTTAATAGTAATATAGTTTGGCAAATAATAAGGGTTGTAAGTAAATGACAGCTCTTATTACTAGAGCTCACATAAATGATATAATTTCCTTTCCAAATGTTTGCTGACCAATTTGAAGATATTTACAAATTTTCAAGACAAATGTCTTCCAGCAAGTCAGCTATGCTCCTCTTAATGTCCATAGTATTTTATTTTTATTATTATTATTATACTTTATGTTCTAGAGTACATGTGCACAAGGTGCAGGTTTGTTACTTATGTATATATGTGCCATGTTGAAGTGCTGCACCCATTAACTCGTCATTTACATTAGGTATATCTCCTAACGCTATCCCTCCCCCTTCCCCCCCACCCCACAACAGGCCCCGGTGTGTGATGTTCCCCTCCCTGTGTCCAAGTGATCTCATTGTTCAATTCCCACCTATAAGTGAGAACATGCGGTGTTTGGTTTTCTGTTCTTGTGATAGTTTGCTGAGAACGATGGTTTCCAGCTGCATCCATGTCCCTACAAAGGACATGAACTCATGCTTTTTTGTGGCTGCATCGTATTCCATGCTGTATATGTGCCACATTTACTTAATCCAGTCTGTCATTGATGGACATTTGGGTTGGTTCCAAGTCTTTGTTATTGTGAATAGTGCCATAATAAACATGCACGTGCATGTGTCTTTATAGCAGCATGATTTATAATCCTTTGGGTATATACCCAGTAATGGGATGGCCGGGTCAAAAGGTATTTCTACTTGTAGATCCTTGAAGAATCGTCACACTGTCTTCCACAATGGCTGAACTAGTTTACATTCCCACCAAAAGTGTAAAAGTCTTCCTATTTCTCTACATTCTCTCCAGCACCTGTTGTTTCCTGACTTTTTAATGATTGCCATTCCAACTGGTGTGAGATAGTATCTCATTGTAGTTTTGACTTGCATTTCTCTGATGGCTAGTGATGATGAGCAGTTTTTCACGTGTCTGTTGGCTGTATAAATGTCTCCTTTTGAGAAGTGTCTGTTCATTTCCTTTGCCCACTTTTTGAAGGGTTTTTTTTTTTCTTGTAAATTTGTTTGAGTTCTTTGTAGGTTCTGGATATTAGCCCTTTGTCAGATGAGTAGATTGCAAAAATTTTCTCCCATTCTGTAGGATGCTTGTTCACTCTGAAGGTACTTTATTTTGGTGTGCAAAAGCTCTTTAGTTTAATTAGATCCCATTTGTCTATTTTGGCTTTTGTTGCCATTGCTTTTGGTGTTTTAGACATGAAGTCCTTGTCCATGCCTATGTCCTGAATGGTATTGCCTAGGTTTTCTTCTAGGGTTTTTATGGTTTTAGGTCTAACATTTAAGTCTCTAATCCATCTTGAATTAATTTTTGTATAAGGAGTAAGGAAGGGATCTAGTTTCAGCTTTCTACTTATGGCTAGCCAGTTTTCCCAGCACCATTTATTAAATAGGGAATCCTTTCCCCGTTTCTTGTTTTTGTCAGGTTTGTCAAAGATCAGATGGTTGTAGATGTGTGGTATTATTTCTGAGGGCTCTGTTCTGTTCCATTGGTCTATATCTCTGTTTTGGTACCAGTACCATGCTGTTTTGGTTACTGTAGCCTTGTAGTATAGTTTGAAGTCAGGTAGTGTGATGCCTCCAGCTTTGTTCTTTTGACTTAGGATTGTCTTGGCAATGCGGGCTCTTTTTTGGTTCCATATGAACTTTAAAGTAGTTTTTTCCAATTCTGTGAAGAAAGTCATTGGTAGCTTAATGGGGATGGCATTGAATCTATAAATTACCTTGGGCAGTATGGCCATTTTCACAATATTGATTCTTCCTATCCATGGGCATGGAATATTCTTCCATTTGTTTGTTTCCTCTTTTATTTCATTGAGCAGTGGTTTGTAGTTCTCCTTGAAGAGGTCCTTCACATCCCTTGTAAGTTGGATTCCTAGGTATTTTATTCTCTTTGAAGCAATTGTGAATGGGAGTTCATTCATGATTTCATTCATGATTTGGCTCTCTGTCTGTTATTGATGTATAAGAATGCTTGTGATTTTTGCACATTGATTTTGTATCCTGAGACTTTGCTGAAGTTGCTTATCAGCTTAAGGAGATTTTGGGCTGAGATGATGGGGTTTTCTAAATATACAATCATGTCATCTGCAAACAGGGACAATTTGACTTCTTCTTTTCCTAATTGAATACCCTTTATTTCTTTCTCTTGCCTGATTGCCCTGGCCAGAACTTCCAACACTATGTTGAATAGCAGTGGTGAGACAGGGCACCCCTGTCTTTTGCCAGTTTTTATGGGGAATGTTTCCTGTTTTTGCCCATTCAGTATGATATTGGCTGTGGGTTTGTCATAAATAGCTCATTATTTTGAGATATGTTCCATCAATACCGAATTTATTGAGTTTTTAGCATGAAGGGCTGTTGAATTTTGTCAAAGGCCTTTTCTGCATCTATTGAGATAATCATGTGGTTTTTATCTTTGATTCTGTTTATATGCTGGATTACGTTTATTGATTTGCATATGTTGAACCAGCCTTGCATCCCAGGGATGAAGCCCACTTCGCAATTAAAATGCAAAATTATTTCAGCTGTTTCTCAAAGTTAACACAAATTTTGCCCCTTTTTTTTTTCTGGAAACAAATAGAACAGAAAGCAAGAACTGACTAGAATATACATTTTCCAACCTTTAAAATTGGTTTTAGACTGTTCTAAAAAGTATATGACCCTTAGAGATAATATATACACCACCACAACTAGTTTATGGAGCAGTTTTGTGAGTGAACTTGTCAGTAATGACACATGGCCAATTTTCCACTTGTGAAGTATCAGGTTTCCTCTGTTGGAATCCACGTTTCTGCCAAAGCAGTATCCTACAAATTTTTTTCTCCCCTGGGACTAATCCCACTCACCCTTCTCATCTTTTTCTCTCGTAAATGCTCAAATGCTTTTCAGTACATGTTGATTTGCAGGAAACTGATATTACATGTGTTACAGATACATATATCACTTTGCTTGCCATGTCTAGTAATTAGTAATCTTGAAAAGTTGTGCTTCAGGGACTGAACAGAGTATACTGTCTAACTTAACATGAATGAAAGGGAAAATTGGCTTTGTTTCTTCATTTATAGATTTCCTTCAGGTACCATCCATCACATTTCTTCCTGGATCTCCCTTTAGGGCTTCCTGAGTCTCTGTGCTGATTCTTCAATAACAGTATCCATCATCATAGTCAGTTTCTAATATCTTACCCTTTTCACTGTTATAGTCACACTATATTTTCAATATAGTAACACTATAAGAGATATGACTTTATTTTTTTCTATGATATAATGATATGTTATTTTCTGATGAGAGAGAAGCAGTTACATGATCAAAAACTAAATAGTTCCAAAACTATTTTGACTTTTAAATATTGTGTATGTGTACTATGGACAATGCTATATGTACCATTCTAATTTGGACTGTTATTGAAATTTATTTGCATTTCCTCAGGAAAAGGTCAGGGAACAATCAGCTATGGATTGGGCTTTAGTGAACTGGTAAGCTCCTGAAATTATACAAAAAAGTCAAGTCTGTGTGTGTGTGTGTGTGTGTGTGTGTGTGTGTGTGTGTGTGTATGGATATGGATATTTTCTGGGAAAGGATTCAAAATATTTATGAGATTCTCAAAGAGGTCTGTGAACTGCAGAAGTTTAAGAGCTACTAGTCTGAAACATATGGGGCAAAAGCAAAAAATGAATAACAGTGAAATAATATCTGTTATAGTTTTTTAAATAAAAAGGTCTACAGCTAATCAATTATAAGGTTGTCCTGCACTAAACGGAGTAAAAAATCACTGCAAAGAAAAATTGAAAAAGTGGGGGCAAATAATCTCTCAATGGTGTTCTCTAATATGTGTCTTTTTCACACATGATATAAGTCTTATAAAGGAAGTACCTACTTGTTCACCTCGAAGTCCTGGGAGTCCAGGATGTCCTTTGAGACCCTGCAAAAGAATAAGCAAAGACACTCTATGAAAAGTAAACTCATATGCGCCAAATAACGAAACATAGGTTGCAAGTTGTCTTATATCCCAACTTTTGGTTTCCTCTTCAATACAAATTTAATTGTTACTAATTTATTTCTTATTAAACTTAATCTTTTTTATTTAATAAGAATTACTTTTTTATTAAATAACAAATTAATTCTTTTAATAATGTAATCTTGCATGCTTTTTTTTCTTTTTTTTTTTTCTTTTTCTTTTTCTGAGACAGAGTCTCGCTCTGTCACCCAGGCTGGAGGGCAGTGGCGCGATCTTGGCTCACTGCAAGCTCCGCCTCCCGGATTCACGCCATTGTCCTGCCTCAGCCTCCTGAGTAGCTGGGACTACTACGGGCACCTGTCACCACACCCGGCTAATTTTTGTGTTTTTTAGTAGAGACAGGGTTTCACCGTGTTAGCCAGGATGGTCTCGATCTCCTGACCTCGTGATCCGCCCACCTCGGCCTCCCAAAATGCTGGGATTACAGGCATGAGCCACCGTGCCCGGCCTTCTTGCATGTTATTTGAATGACTTGTTACTATCAACTAAAATGGTAGCATAGTACTGAATAGAGACTAAAGCACAGTATCTTTTATAAAAGGTTCATATCTAGCAATGGATATGTTAAGTTTGCTGAAGCTTTTAAAAAGTTAGTTTTAGTTGAATAATGCTAAGACAAATGGTCTCAGACATAATCTGTTTGTAATTATTGAAAAACTGGATCATATCCAGGCAGTTCCTCTAACCCAAATCATTGTCATAACACCCCAAGAATGACCTAACTCAAAGAATCATGAGGCTACTCACAGGTTCATCAAAAGGGGTTCTATAAAGTTGTCTAGGGAATTAGTAATAAAGAATATTTTCCAAATAATAGAAGCAAAAGAAAATCTTACTCTCTATAAGTTAACACCCAAAGCTATAAAATAGACAATATCTTTCTTCAAGAAAGATATAGGGACAAAATAAAGGAAACTAAAAGAAAGGACAGGAAGAATGAAATAAAGAAAGATTTTGGAGCTTATTTGTACAGTTCTACATAAAAATCAGTGATTTGATCTACTGTTTACCACAGGATTTTGGTGCATACAAAAGAAATTCCTTTTCTTAAGGACTTAAAATATAACTCAAAAGCCTGAAATAAATCATAGTTTAAGAATATCAAAAATTTCCAATTAATATACTGCAAACTAAAGACAAATTTCCTGGGTTTCAGAATATAGCCTAATGCAGTGAAAGAATTATTCAGTATTAATCACTGAGGGTTTATCAGAAGAGATGAGTTTGGATTAATGAATGAGAGAAGGGAATGACACTTTGGTTAAAAAACATCATTTAGAAGAGGTGCCTATTTGAAAACTAAAGGAATGATTTCAACAGCTTTTGTGATGTTAAACTTAAAACAGTTTAACTGTTTTTACATTTTTAAAGAGAGTTCAAGATTAGGCTAATTACATAATATAATACATATCGTGCTCAGTTGTCTAAATGTTTACACAAAATTCCACAAGTAAAATATCTACAAAGCTTAGTTTTTTCACTTTTTACAACAGGAGATAAGAAACATCCTCAGTGCTAGACAGTGGTGGTGGCTCCCTGGGATGAGGCAGCAGCTCTAGGAGAGTGTGAGCTGGAAGTTTCCTGGAGGATGACAAATAAAGAGCCAGGGTAGGAGGCTCATAGGTTACAAAGACTCTCTGCCATGAGCCTATTTCCTTTTCCTATTTTTTAAAAAAATATGTGTTTATTTATTTACTTATTTTAAATTCTGTGAACCCTTGAATCTAGCTGTCTAGCTACAAGCTTGATTTTCTTTGGCCAACACCTGTTTTTCAGATCAGAGTTAGTTTCCTCACTAGTCTATAACGAAACAAAATGCAATGGTGGCACAATTTTATTTTAGCTTATTTTCCCCAAATCACTCCATAATAGTGAACTATGTGTATATGTTAATCATGGTATCTTCTGTATGTACACTTCTCTTTAAAGGGGTTCTTCTTCATTCAGAGACCCTGACAAGGCGGCAGCACCGTGCAGTCATGATCTGTTTTTTATGAACTCACTCCTTCCCCACCTCAGCCACAGGACTTGACACTTACTCTAAGGGAGGACAATATAAGTCAGGCCAGTAGCTTACAAAATGACTTGGAATAAAGATTTATTTAAATAAATTCATTCATTCATTCATTCATTCATCCATGTCAATAAAGTTTTATTTAAATAAAAACAAGCTGGGCCAGGCAAATGGCGTTCCTGTAGTCCAGTTACTTAAGACGCTGAGGTGGGAGGGTTGCTTCAGCCCAGGAGCTCAAGTCCAGTGCGGGCAACATAGCACCCTCTTTAAAAAAAAAAAAAAAAAAAAAAAAAGGACAAGCTGGGCCAATAAAAATCTCTTTTTTAAAAAAATAAAGTTGATTAAAACAACAATAATAGAAAAATGCAAGTACTTAACAGTGGGGGTAGGAGGGAGCTAGACAGATTTACAAAGAAAGGCTAAGAGGAAGAGTAGGGTCGCTGAGATGCTACAAGAAAGCCAGAGTATACATAAAAATTAGAAATAGAAATTATGTTAAGACAGTTGTCAGAGGACAAGATAACACAAAAAAGCAGATGTAGAGAAAGTAGATAAGTACTGGTAGAAAAGTACAATAAAAGATTCACAAACTAATGCTGCTAAGATACAGCTGCTTTGAATCAGTGTGTATGTCAGACCAAGTCATATTACAGTACCTGGCTTTAGATTCCATGGGATCCCTGTTTCCTTATTGCTGCAGAGAGGATTGAAATAATCACTGTTTCTTGAAATATCCTAAATCCCCTTTCTAAGCAATCCGAAGAGCCTAAGTAAAGCAATTTTTGTTTGTTTTACTGATAATAACAATGAACAGATCAAGCCATCTTGATCTTGATCTTGATCCAATTTTACCATAAACTAGTCATATTGTTAACATCAATGTCTTAATTTGTAAAGTGACAGCATTCAATTACATTTTTGCTAAATTTTTTTTATTGCTTAACTACTTTGACTACTGTAATCTATAAGAAAGTCATTACTTTTTTCAATGTAGCTGTCACTGAGTAAAAAACAAAGCAGATATAAGAGTTACTTCAGGAAGGCCAGGCGCAGTGGCTCATGCCTGTAACCCCAGCACTCTGGGAGGCAGAGGCAGGCGGATCATTGGAGGTCAGTAGTTCGAGACTAGCCTGGCCATCATGGCGAAACCCGTCTCTATTAAAAACACAAAAAAATTAGCCAAGTGTGGTGGCGTGTGCCTGTAATCCCAGCTACTTGGGAGGCTGAGACAGGAGAATTGCTCGAACCCGGGAGGCAGAGGTTGCAGTGAGCTGAGATCGCTCCACTGCACTCCAGTCTGGGTGACATAGCAAGACTCCATCTAAAAAAAGAAAAAAAAAAAGGGGGTTATTTCAGATTTGGAGACATAGGGAGAATTCATGTAAGGTCAGTGTACATATCAGAGAAAAATCCAGATTCAGGCACCCATGGGGCACTTCCTTAAATGCTCTAAAACAAAGATGGGACTCTGGAGTGGGCAAAATGGAAGAGAGTGGGTTAGGTAGGAGGCTATTATGACAGTCTAGGTCAAAGATAATGATAAGTTAGCCTAGGTTGGTAGAGTTAAAGATGATACCTAAGCCCTTGAAAAAGCTTAAGCTTAATTTAAGCTCTTCATTTTACTCACTGTAGTGTCCCCATTGTCTGGTACATAGATGTTGCTTATTAATTAACTGGTGGAGAGACATGGATGGATGAATGAATGAATGAATGAATGAATGAAAAGACTTGGATTAATTTAAGAATCACGTGGGTAGAAAATAGATTCTAAGTATTTAATACGGTAACTCTATTATCTGAATGTTGAAATGAAAGGTAATAAATAGAATAAAGACTTCCTTTCTGTTATTTTAAAATATGTATTTGTAATATACTGAAGTTATCTCCACTACTATGTACTTTCATTTATTCCCATATGCCTTATTTGTTTTCTACTTAAACACTAGTCTCTAAAGTTTTTAAAAGCAAAGGGGATACATTCCTTGGAAAACTGCCTACATTCAAGCTTTGGCATAGCTCCACTCTAGGGATTTTATTTTTAAAAACTAGTTTATATTATGGTTTTTTGAAAATATTTTTTGAGTCATTATTTTCTATATTCATACAGGAAGAATAACAAAAATGTTTCCATAACTAGCATATGATTTTTCTCTGATTAGCATTCTGAAAACTGAATACATTCCTTAAGGAATGCCAATAGGAAAATTTACAAATTGTTTCAATACAGATTTAAAACACATTACAATAAATTACAGAAGTGTCTTAATTTTTGTTGTAATATAAAATCAGTTTACAAAGGAGTGCAGAGCAAGACGGCAAAATAGAAGCCTACGCTATTCGTCCCCTCCGCATCGCTGGAACATCAAATTTTAACAACCATCCACACAAAGAAAAACATAGTCACAAGAAGCAAAAATCAGATGAGCAATAGCAATCACTGTACCTGGTTTTAACTTAATATTGTGGAAAGAGACACTGAGGAGGACAAGCGATACAGTCTTGAATAGTGAATGCCACCCCTCCCCGATCTCCGTGCAGTGTGGAAATAGAATCTGTGCACTCTAGGAAGGGAAAGCTCAGTGACTGGGAGACTTTACATTGAACTCAGTACTTCCTTGTCACAGCAGGAGCATTTGGACCAGCCCTAACCAGAAGGGAATCGCACATCCTCAAGGAACAAGAGTTTCTTGGCAAGCCTTACTTACCACCATGGGCTGAAGTGCTCTGGAGTTCTAGGTAAACTTCAAAGGCTGTCTAGGACACAATGACTGCAATTCCTAGGCTATGCCTAGTGCTAGGCTGGGCTTACAGCCAGTGAACTAGGGAGGAATGTGAACTAGGGAGACAACAGCTGGCATGGCTAAGGGAGTATGAGCACCATCCCTTCCCCAAGCCCAGGCAGCGCAGCTCATAACAAGGAAGGTGACTCTTTCCTTCTGCATCAAGAGAGAAGAGTGAAGAGTAAAGAGGACTTTGTTTTGCATCTTGGATACCAACTCAGCCACAGTGCAATAGTGCACCAAGCAGAGACATGAGACCCCCATTTGAGGCCCTAGCTCCTGAATAACATTTCTAGACACACCCTGGGTCAAAAGGGAACCTGCTGCTTTGAAGGGAAGGATCCAGTACTGGCAGAATTCATCACCTGTTGACCAAAGAGCCCTTGGGCCCTGAAAAACCACCAATAATACCCAGTGAGTATGCTGTGGGCCTTGGGCTCTGAGACATGCTGGCCTTCAGGAGTGGCCCAGTACATTCCCAGCTGTGGTGGCTACAGTGAAAGACTCCTTCTGTTTGAGAAAAGCAAAGGGAAAAAGAGACAGGATTTTGTCTTGCACCCTATGTACCAGCTTAGCCACAGTAGGGTAAGGCAATTAGCAGGCTCTTGGGGTCCTTGAGTGCAGGACGAGGATCTTAGACAGATTTCTGGACCTGGCCTACTGTGCTGAAGGATGAGTCACAGGCCGGGCAGCATTTAACACAAGCTGATGGAAGAGAGCCCTTAGCCTTTAAGTAAACATTGGTGAAAGCCTAGCAGAAACCCCCATGGACTAGTGTTGGTGGCCACAGGGAAGGGCTCATTTGCCTATGGAAATTACTGGGAAGAGTGGGAAGGACTCTATTATGGTTTGAATGCCAGTTTAGCCACAGTAGAGCAAAAGAGGAGGTAAGTTGCTAATGTCTTTGACTTCAATCCCTGGCTCCCACACAGCATCCTTAGACACACCCTGGGCCTGGGGGAAACTCATCACTCCAAAGGGAAGGGCCTTGGGTGAGGCCCAGTAGCTCATGTCTGACCCAGCACAGTTCCAGTGGTGACAGCCACAGGGGTGCCTGTATCACCACACCCCCAGTTCCAGGTGGCCCAGCAAAGAAAGAGAAAGAGACTCCATTTGTTTGGAAGAAATTAAGGGAAAAGAATAAGAGTCTCTGCTTGGTAATCCAGAGAATTCTTTCAGATCTTATGTAAGACCACCAAGGTGGTACCTCTACAAAAACCACAATGTTATTGGGCTTGGGGCCCAAATCCCTTCAAATACTTGGAAAGCCTTCCCAAGGACAGGCACAAACAAGCCCAGACTGTGAAGACTACAACAAATATCTAACTCTTCAATGCCCAAACACCAATGAACATCTACAAGTAACAACACCACTACAAAAACATGATCTCACCAAATGAGCACGGGGCCAGTCCTTGAGAAACAGAGAAATATGACCTTTCAAATGGAGAATTCAAAATAGGTGTTTTGAGGAAACCCAAAGAAATTCAAGATAACACAAAGAAGGAATTCAGAATTCTGTCAGAAAAATTTCACAAACAGATGAAATAATTAAAAAGGCTTAAGCAGAAATTCTAGAGCTGAGAAATACAACTGATATGCTGAAGAATGTATCAGAGTCCTTTGATAGCAAAACTGATCAAGCGGAAGAAAGAATTAGTGAGCTTGAAGACAGGCTGTTTGACAATATAGAGTCAGAGGAGACAGAAGAAAAAAGAATAAAAAACAATGAAGCACACCTACAAGATGGAAAACAGCCTTAAAAGGGAAAATCTAAGAGTTATTGGCCTCAAAGAGGAAGCAGAGAAAGAGAAAGGGTTAGAAGGTTTATTGAAAGGGATAATATCAGAGAACTCCCCAAACCTACAGAAAGATATCAAGATTCAAGTACAAGAAGGTTATAGAACACCAAGCAGATTTAACCTAAAAAGACTACCTCAAGGTATTTAATAATCAAACCCTCAAACGTCAAAGATTAAAAAATGATCGTAAAAGTGGTGAAAGAAAAGAAACAAATAACATACCATGGAGCTCCAATACATCTGGCAGCAGACTTCTCAGTGGAAACCATACAGGCCAGGAGAGAGTGGCATGACATATTTAAAGTGCTGAAGGAAAAAACAACTTTTACCCTAGAATGGTATATCCAGCAAAAATATGCTTTAAGCATGAAGGAGAAATAGACTTTCCTAGACAAACAAAAGCTAATGGATTCCATCAACACCAGACCTGTCCTATAAGAAATGTCAAAGGGAGTCATTCAATCAGAAAAAAAAGAATGTTACTGAGCAAGAAGAAACCATCTGAATACAAAACTCACTGGTAATAGTACGTACACAGAAAAACACAGGCTAATATAACACTGTAACGGTGGTGTGTCAACTTCTCTTGAATTAAGTGGAAAGATTAAATTAAAAACCAATAAAAAATAATAACCACAACTTTACAAGACATAGTATAAAAACACAAAAAAAAACGACAAAAAGTTTAAAAATGGGAGGATGAAGTTGAGACAGAGTTTTTATCAGTTTTCTCTTTACATGTTTGTTGGTTTATGCAATCAGTGTTAAGTTGTCATCAGTTTAAAATAGTGGGTTATAAGATAGTATTTGCAAGCCTCATGGTAACCTCAAACCAAAAAAACATACAACAGATCCATAACAAATAAAAAGTAAGAAATCAAAGCATACTACTAGATAAAAATCACCTTCACTAAATGAAAACCTGGAATGGGAGGAAAGAAGGAAGAGAAGACCACAAAACAACCAGAAAACAAATAACAAAATGGCAGTAATAAGTCTCTACTTATCAGTAATAACACTGAATGTAAATGGACTAACTTCTCCAATCAAAAGACATAGAGTAGCTGAATGAATGAAAAAACAAATCTCAATGATCTTAGCCTGTAAGAAACACACTTCACCTACATACACATAGACTGAAAATAAATGGATAAAAAAAGATACTCCGTGCCAATGGAAACCAAAAAAGAGCAAGATACTTATATCAGACAAAACAGATTTCCAAACAAAAACTATGAGAAAAAGAAGGTCATTATATTGTAATAAAGGGGTCAATTCAGCGAGAGGATACAATGATTGTAAATATATATGCATTAAAGCATCCATATAAATAAAGTAAACATTACTGGAGCTAAAGAGAGAGATAGACCGTACCACAACAATTGCTGGAGACTTCAATACCGCCACTGTCAGCACTGGACAGACTGCCCTGACAGAAAATCAACAAAGAAACATCAGACATAATCTGCACTACAGAACAAGTGGACCTAATAGATATCTGCAGAACATTTCACCCAATGGCTGCAGAATAGACATTCTTCTCCTCAGCACACGGATCATTCTCAAGGAGAGGTCATATGTCAGGTCACACAACAAGTCTTAAGACATTCAAAGAAACTGAAATAATATTAACCATCTTCTCTGACCACAATGGAATAAAATAACAAAGGAATTTTGGAAACGACACAAACACATGAAAATTAAACAGTATGCTCTTAAATTGACCAGTGAGTCAATGAAGAAATTAAAAACGAATTTGGAAAATTCCTTGAAATAAATGATAATGAAAACACAACATATCAAAATATATGGGATACAGTGAAAGCAGTACTAAGAGAAAAATTTATAGCTATAAGTGCCTACGTCAAAAAAGAAGAAAAATTTCAAATAAGTAACGTAATGATGTGTCTTAATAAACTAGGAAAGCAACAGCAAACTGAACCTCAAATTAGTAGAAGAAAAGGAATAATAAAGATCAGAGTGGACATAAATTTGAAATTCATTTCAATACAATATAAAAGATCAATGAAACAAAAACTTGGTTTTCTGAAAAGATAAACAAAATTGACAAATCTGACTATGAGCAACTATGTGCCAATAAATTGGAAAATCTAGAAAAAATAAATTCCTAGACACATACAACCTACCAAGATTGAACCACAAACCAAGATTGACAACTTGAACAGACCAATAACAAGTAATGAAATTGAAGCCTTAATAAAAAGTCTCCCAGAAAAGAAAAGCTCAGGACCCCAAGGCTTCACTGCTGAATGCTGCCAAACATTTGAAGGAAAAATAATATCAGTCCTACTCAAACTGTTCCAAAAAACAGAGGACCAGGGAATACATTCAAACTCATTCTACAAGGCCAGTATTACCCAGATCTCAAAACCAGACAAAGACACATCAAAAAAAGAAAACGGTAGATGACCTAGGCAAGATGGCCGAATAACAGCTCTGGTCTGCAACTCCCAGTGAGATCAATGCAGAAGGCGGGTGATTTCTGCATTTCCAGCTGAGGTACCCAGCTCATCTCATTGGGACTGGTTAGACAGTGGGTGCAGCCCACGGAGGGCAAGCAGAAGCAGGGTGAGGTGTTGCCTCACCTGGGAAGTGCAAGCGGTCAGGGAACTCCCTTCCCTAGCCAAGGGAAGTCATGAGGGACTGTGCCTTGTGGGACATAGCTATCCAGCCAAGATACTACAGTTTTCCCACAGTCTTCGAAACCCACAGACCAGGAGATTCCCTCAGGTGCCTACACCACCAAGGCCCTGGGTTTCAAGCACAAAACTGGGCAGCCATTTGGGGAGACAAGCTAGCTGCAGGAATTTTCTTCATACCCCATGGTGCCTGAACACCAGTGAGACAGAACTGTTCACTCCCCTGGAAAGGAGGCTGAAGCCAGGGAGCCAAGTGGTCTAGTTCAGTGGATTCCACCCCCACAGAGCCCATCAAGCTAAGATCCACTGACTTGAAATTCTTGCTGCCAGCACAGTAGTCTGATATCGACCTGGGATGCTCGAGCTTGGTGGGGAGAGGGGCATCCACCATTACTGAGGCTTGAGTAGGTGGTTTTCCCCTCACAGTATAAACAAAGCCACTGGGAAGTTCAAAATGGGTCAAAGTTGCTGTAGCCAGACTGCCTCTCTAGATTCCTCCTCTCTAGGCAGGGCATCTCTGAAAGAAAGGCAGCAGCCCCAGCCAGGGGCTTACAGATAAAACTCTCACCTCCCTGGGTCAGAGCACCCGGGGGAAGGGGTGGCTGTGGGAGTAGCTTCAGCAGACTTAAACATTCCTGCCTGCCGGCTTGGAAGAGAGCAGTGGATCTCCCAGCACGGCACTTGAGCTCTGCTAAGGAACAGACTGCCTCCTCAAGTGGGTCCCTGACCCCTGTGCCTCCTGATTGGGAGACACCTCCCAGCAGGGGTCGACAGACACCTCATACAGGAGGGCTCTGGCTAGAACTAGTAGGTGCTCCTATGGGACAAAGCTTCCAGAGGAAGGAGCAGGCAGCAATCTTTGCTGTTCTGCAGCCTTCGCCGGTGATACCCAGGCAAACAGGGTCTGGAGTGGACCTCCAGCAAACTCCAGCAGACCTGCAGCAGATGGGCCTGACTGTTAGAAGGAAAACTAACAAACAGAAAGAAATAGCATCAACATCAACAAAATGGACGTCCACACAAAAACTCCATCTGAAGGTCACCAACATAAAAGACCAAAGGTAGATAAATCTATGAAGATGAGGAAAAAACCAGTGCAAAATCCTGAAAATTCCAAAAAGCAGAATGCCTCTTCTCCAAAGGATCACAACTCCTCACCAGCAAGGGAACAAAACTGGATGGAGTATGAGTTTGACAAATTGACAGAAGTAGGCTTCAGAGGGTGGGTAATAACAAACTCCTCTGAGCTAAAGGATCATGTGCTAACCCAATGCAAGGAAGCTAAGAACCTTGAAAAAAGGTCAGAGGAATGCTAACTGGAATAACCAGTTTACAGAAGAACATAAATGACTTGATGGAGCTGAAAAACACAGCACAAGAACTTGGTGAAGCATACACAATATCAAGAACCAAATCGATCAAATGGAAGAAAGGATATCAGAGATTGAAGATCAATTTAATGAAATAAACCATGAACACAAGATTAGAGGAAACAAAATGAAAAGGAAAGAACAAAGCCTCCAAGAAATATGCGACTACGTGAAAAGACCAAACCTATGTTTGATTGGTGTACCTGAAAGTGACAGAGGATGCAACCAAGTTCGGAAACACTCTTCAGGATATTATGAAGAACTTCCCCAACCTAGCAAGGCAGGCTAACATTCAAATTCAGGAAATACAGAGAACACCACAATGATACTCCTCGAGAAGAGCAACCCCAAGACACATAATCATCAGATTCACCAAGGCTGAAATAAAGAAAAAAATGTTAAGGGCAGCCAGAGAGAAAGGTCGGGTCACTCACAAAGGGAACCCCATCAGACTAATAACAGATCTCTCTGTGGAAACCCTACAAGCCAGGAGAAAGTGGGGGCTAATATTCAACATTCTTAAAGAAAAGAGTTTTCAACCCAGAATTTCATATCCAGCCAAACTAAGTTTCATAAGCAAAGGAGAAATAAAATATTTTACAGACAAGAAAATGGCGAGAGATTTTGTCACCACCAGGCCTGCCTTACAAGGAGGAAGCACTAAATAGGAAAGGAAAAATCAGTACCAGCCACTGCAAAAACACACCAAATTGTAAAGACCATCGACCCCATAAAGAAACTATATCAATTAATGGGCCAAATAACCAGCTAGCATCGTAAGAACAGGATCAATTTCACACATAACAATATTAACCTTAAATATAAATTGGCTAAATGCTCCAATTAAAAGACACAGAAGAGCAAATTGGATAAACAGTCAAGACCCATCAGTGTGCTGTATTCAGGAGACCAATTTAATGTGCAAAGACACACTTAGGCTCAAAATAAAGGGATAGAGGAATATTTACCTAGCAAACGGAAAGCATAAAAAGGAGGGGTTGCAATCCTAGTCTCTGATAAAACAGACTTTAAACCAACAAAGATCAAAAAAGACAAAGAAGGGCATTACATAATGGTAAAGGGATCAGTGCAACAAAAGAGTTAACTCTTCTAAATATATATGCACCCAATACAGGAGCACCTGGATTCATAAAGCAAGTTCTTAGAGACCTACAAAGAGACTTAGACTCCCACACAATAATAGTGGGAGACTTTAACACCCCAATGTCAATATTAGAGAGATTAACGAGACAGAAAATTAACAAGGATATTCAGGACTTGAACTCAGCTCTGGACCAAGTGGACCTAATAGACATCTACAGAACCCTCCACCCCAAATCAACAGAATACACATTCTTCTCAGCATCACATTGCACTTATTCTAAAATTGACCACATAATTGGAAGTAAAACACTCCTCAGCAAATGCAAAAGAACAGAAATATTAACAAACAGTCTCTCAGACCACAGTGAAATCAAATTAAAACTCAGGATTAAGAAACTCACTCAAAACCACACAACTACATGGAAAATGAACAACCTGCTCCTAAATAACTACTGGGTAAATAACGAAATTAAGGCAGAAATAAATAAGTTCTTTGAAACCAATGAGAACAAAGACACAATGTACTAGAATCTCTGGGACACAGCTAAAGCAGTATTTAGAGGGAAATTTATACCACTAAATGCTATAGGGAAATATCTAAAATCAACACCCTAACATCACAATTAAAAGAACTAGAGAAGCAAGAACAAATTCAAAAGCTAGCAGAAGACAAGAAATAACTAAATCAGAGTAGAACTGAAAGAGATAGAGACACAAAAAACCCTTCAAAATATCCGTGAATCCAGGAGCTGATGCTTTGGAAAGATTAACTAAATAGACAGACCGCTAGCCAGACTAATAAAGAAGAAAAGAGAGAAGAATCAAATAGACACAATAAAGGGGATATCACCACTGATCCCACAGAAATACAAACTACCATCTGAGAATACTATAAACACCTCTACACAAATAAGCTAGAAAATCTAGAAGAAATAGATAAATTCCTGGACACATACACCCTCCCAAGACTAAACCAGGAAAATGTCAAATCCCTGAATAGACCCATACTGAGTTCTGAAATTGAGGCAGTAATTAATAGCCTGCCAACTAAAAAAAAAGCCCAGGACCAAATGGATTCACAGCTGAATTCTAACAGAGGTAAACAGAGGAGCTGGTACTATTCCTTCTGAAACTATTCCAAACAATAGAAAAAGAGGGACTCCTCACTAACTCATTTTATGAGAACAGCATCATCCTTATATCAAAATCTGACAGAGACACAAGAATAAAAGAAAATTTCAGGCCAATATCCCTGATGAATATCGATGCAAAAATACTCAATAAAATACTGGCAAACTGAATCCAGCAGGACATCAAAAAGCTTATCCACTACGATCAAGTCAGCTTCATCCCTGGAATGCAAGACTGGTTCAACATACACAAATCAATCAACATAATCCATCACATAAACAGAACCAATGAAAGAAACCACACAATTATCTCAATAGATGCAGAAAAGGCCTTCAACAAAATTCAACAGCCCTTCATGCTAAAAACTCTCAGTAAACTAGGTATTGATGGAACATGTCTCAAAATAATAAGAGCTATTTATGACAAACCTACAGCCAATATCATACTGAATGGGTAAAAGCTGGAAGCATTCCCTTTGAAAACCAGCACAAGACAAGGATGCCCTCTCTTACCACTCCTATCCAACATAGTATTGGAAGTCCTGGCCAGGGAAATCAGCAAGAGAAAGAAATAAAGTGTATTCAGATAGGAAGAGAGGAAGTCAAATTGTCCCTGTTTGCAGATGACATGATTGTATATTTAGAAAACCCCATCGTCTCAGCCCAAAATCTCCTTAAGCTCATAAGCAACTTCAGCAAAGTCTCAGGATACAAAATCAATGTGCAAAAATCACAAATATTCCTACACATCAATAACAGACAAACAGAGAGCCAAATTATGAGTCAACTTCCATTCACGATTGCTACAAAGAGAATAAAATACCTAGGAATTCAACTTACAAGGGATGTTAAGGACTTCTTCAAGGAGAACTACAAACCACTGCTCAAGCAAATAAGAGAAGACACAAATAAATGGAAGAATATTCCATGCTCATGGATAGGAATAATCAATATCATGAAAATGGCCATACTGCCCAAAGTAATTTATAGATTCAATGCTATCCCCATCAAGCTACCATTGACCTTCTTTAGAGAACTAGAAAAAACTACTTTAAATTTCATATGGAACCAAAAAAGAGCCAGTATGTCCTAGGCAATCCTAAGCAAAAAGAACAAAGCTGGAGGCATCACACTACCTGACTTCAAACTATACTACAAGGCTACAGTAACCAAAACAGCATAGTACTGGTATCAAAACAAAGAGATAGACAATGGAACATAATAGAGTCCTCAGAAATAACACCATACATCTACAACCATCGGATCCTTGACAAACCTGACAAAAACAAGAAATGGGGAAAGGATTCCCTATTTAATAAATGGTGTTGGTAAAACTGGCTACCCACATGCAGAAAACTGAAACTGGACCCCTTTCTTACACCTTATACAAAAAATAACTCAAGATGGATTACAGACTTAAATTTAAGACCTAAAACCATAAAAACCCTAGAAGAAAACCTAGGCAATACCATTCAGGAAATAGGCATGGGCAAAGACTTCATGACTAAAACACCAAAAGCAATGACCACAAAAGCCAAAATTGACAAATGGATATAATTAAACTAAAGAGCTCTGCACAGCAAAAGAAATTATCATCAGAGTGGACAGGCAACCTATAGGACAGGAAAAAAGTGTTGCCATCTACCCATCTGACAAAGGGCTAATATCCAGAATCTACAAGGAACTTAAACAAATTTACAAGAAAAAAACAGACAACCCCATCAAAATGTGGGCAAACGATATGAACAAAGACTTCTCAAAAGAAGACACTTATGTGGCCAACACACATATGAAAAAAAAACTCATATGTTCATTAGAGAAATGCAAATCCAAACAACAAAGAGATACCATCTCATGCCAGTTAGAATGACGATCATTAAAAAGTCAGGAAACAACAGATGCTGGAGAGGATGTGGAGAAATAGGAAAGCTTTTACACTGTTGGTGGGAGTGTAAATTAGTTCAATCATTGTGAAAGACAGTGTGGCAATTTCTCAAGGATCTAGAACCAGAAATACCATTTGACCCGGCAATCTCATTACTGGGTATATACCCAAAAGATTATAAATCATTCTACTATAAAGACACATGTACACATATGTTTATTGCAGCACTATCCACAATAGCAAAGACTTGGAACCAACCCAAATGCCCATCAATGATAGATCAGATAAAGAAAATGTGGCACATATACACCATGGAATAGTATGCAGCCATAAAAAAGGATGAGTTCATGTCCTTTGCAGGCACATGGATGAAGTTGGAAACCATCATTCTCAGCAAACTAACACAGGAACAGAAAACCAAACACTGCAAGTTCTCACTCATAAGTGGGAGTTGAACAATGAGACCACATGGACACAGGGAGGGGAACATCACACACCGGGGTCTGTGGGGGTGTGGGGGGCTAGGGGAGGCATAGTATTAGGATAAATACCTAATGTAGATTACAGGTTGATATGTGCAGCAAACCACTATGGCACATGTATACCTATGTAACAAACATGCACATTCTGCAAATGTATCCCAGAACTTAAAGTATAATAAAAAATAAATAAATAAGTAAAACTGCAGGCCAATATCTCTGATAAATATTGATACAAAAATCCTCAACAAAATACTAGTAAACTGAATTCAAGAATACATTAAAAAGATGATTCATTATGACCAAGTGGGATTTATCTCAGGGATGTAAGGATGATTCAACACACACAAATCAATCACTGTGATATATCATATCAACAGAATGAAGGTCAAAAACCATATTATCATTTCAATTAATGCTGAAAAGGCATTTGATAAAGTTCAACACCCCTTGTTGATTAAAAAAACCTCAAAAACTGGATATAAAATGAATATACCTCTTCATAATGAAAGCCATATATGATAGATCCACAGCTAATATCATTCTGAATGGGGGAATACTGAAAGCTTTTCCTATTATATCTGGAATACGACAAGGATGCCCACTTTCACCACTGTTATTCAACATAGTACTGAAAATCTTAACTAGAGCAATCAGACAACAGAAAAAAAAAAATAAAGGATCCTAATTGGAAAGGAAGAAGCTAAATTATCCTTGTTTGCAGATGACATGATGTTACAGCTGGTAAAACCTAAAGATTCTACCAAAAAACCAAAACCTATTAGAACTGGTAAAAAAATTCAGTAAAGTTGTAGGATACAAAATCAACATACAAAAATCAGTAGCATTTCAATATGCCAACAATGAACAATTGGAAAAAGAAATAAAAAAGCAATCCCATTTACAATAGCCACACATAAAATAAACTAGGAATTAACCAAATAAGTAAAATATCTCTATAATGAAAACTATAAAACACTGATGAAAGAAATTGAAGAGGAAACCAAAAAATGGAAAGATATTCCATGTTCATGGATTGGAAGAATCAATATTGTTAAGATGTCCATACTGCCCAAAGCAATCTACAGATTCTATACAATCTGTATCAAAATATCAGTAATATTCTCCACAGAAATAGAAAAAAGCAATCCTAAAATGTATGTGGAACCATAAAAGACAGAGAATAGCCAAAGCTATCCTGAGCAAAGAAAACAAAGCTATCCTGAGCAAAGAGAACATTACCTGATTTCAAATTATACTGCAGAGTTACAGTAACCAAAACAGCATGGCACCAGCATAAAAACACAGACCAAAAGAACAGAATAGAGAACCCAGAAATAAATCCACACACCTACAGTGAACTCATTTTTGACAAAGTTGCCAGGAACATACATTGAGGAAAAGACACTCTTCAATAAATGGTGCTGGGGAAACTGGATATCCATATGTAGAATAATGAAACTTGATCCCTATCTCTTGCCTTGTACAAAAATCAATTCAAAATAGATTAAAGACTTACATCTAAGACCTCAAACTATGAAACTACTACAAGAAAATATTGGGGAACCTCTCCAGGACATTGGTCTGGGCAAAGATATCTTAAGTAATACCCCACAAGCACAGCCAGCCAAAGCAAAAATGGACAAATGGGATTGCATCAAGTTAAAAAGTTTCTTCACAGCAAAGAAAACAATCAACAAAGTGAAAAAACAACCCAGAAAATAGGAGAAAATATTTGCAAACTACCTATCTCACAAGAGATGAATAACTAGAATACACAAGGTGCTCAAACAACTCTATAGGAAAAAAAATCAAATAATCCAATTTAAAATGGGCAAAAGATTTGAATAGATATTTTTCAAAATGAGACAAGAAAATGGTAAACAGGCATATAAAAACGTGCTCAACATTACTGATCATCAAAGAAATGCAAATCCAAACTACAATCTTACCCCAGTTAAAATGGCTTATATCCAAAAGAATGCTGATGAGGACGTGGAAAAAGGAGAACCTTCATATACAATTCACTGGAAGGTAAATTAGTACAACCACTATGGAGAACAGTTTGGAAGTTCCTCAAAAAACCAAAAATAAAACTACCACTGGATTTAGCAATCCCACTACTGGGTATATATCCAGAAGAAAAGAAATCAGTATATTGAAGAGATATCTGCACTCCCAAATTTGCTGCAGCACTGTTCACAATAGCCAAGATTTGGAAGTGACGTAAGTGTCCATCAACAGATGAATGGATAAAGAAAATGTGGTACATATACACAATGGAGTACTATTCAGCCACACAAAAAAGAATGAGATTCTGTCATTTGCAACAGCATGGATGGAACTGGAGGTCATTAGGTTAAGTGAAATAAGCCAGGCACAGAAAGACAAACATCATGTGTTCTTGCTTATCTGTGGGATCTAAATATCACAAAATTGAATTCATGGAGACAGGAAAGGAAGGATGGTTATTTGAGGCTGGGAGGGGAACAGTAGATGAGGCGGAGGTAGGGAAAGGGGCATAGTTAATGGGTACAAAAAAAAAAAGTTACAAAGAATGAATAAGACCCAATATTTGTTAGCACAACAGAGAAACTATAGTAAATAATAATTTAATTGTACAATTTAAAATAAATAAAGAGTATCATTGGATTGTTTGTAACACACAGGGTAAATATTTGTGAGGATGGATATCCAATTTTCCATGATGTGATTATTATGCATTGCAGCCTGTACCAAAATATCTCATGTACTCCATGAATATACACACTTACTATGTACCTACAAAATTAAAGTAATAAATAAATAAATTGCCTCAGCAAGAATTCCAATAATAAATGGAGCTTATAATCCAATTTTATATAGACTTCAATTTTAATAAATACATTAACAAAAATTGGAGCCCTAAAAATATGTTATCAATAGGTGACCACACAGGACAGAAAAAAAAAAAAAAAGACACAATTGAATCTAAATCAGAAATATTAGTGGTTACAAAAGAAACCAGTTTCAAACTACTCCCAGTAATTAAGATTTGAATATGTAAATATAATGTTTAATCATAAGGAAAACAGTAGTATCATTTATACACAGATCCTCCTCACTTTGCACGATAGTATAGGACAATAAAAATAACTATGCAAGCTGAAATTGTACAAAGCAGTCTTACTAACCAATGGGAAAATTTACAATTGTTCCATGGCCTTTAAATATTTTTGTCAAAATGTTAAAAACTCTCTTACTGTTGGTTATAGTTGCATGGAGAAATAAAAAAAATACTAGTATTAATTTAGTACAGTATAATTGAAAACATTAGAAATTAAAGCATCATTTATTTTGAAAAAAATTATCAAAATTAGTTTGAAAGTGTTTGCCTTCTTGTTGTAGTCTAAATTATCATACTAAGCAAGCATATTTCCTATGCCTTGGCAAATTGTCATACTCGCTTCTAAGTATGGATCGATTCCCAACATTTCATCTTTTGCACTTTCAATGTCATGACATATTTCCAAGAGTTATTCTAACGTGAAGATTTATTTTTTGAAAGTGTCACTTCCTCTGGAACATCCTTGTCCTATTCATCATAACCACTTTACTCATTTATGTCTAAAAGTTCACCAGCAATAAATTTCCATGGCTGCATATGCAGAGTCTTAAATGTCAGCAGTATCTCATGGTCAGCTATTTCTTTAAAATTCCTGTTATCACTATTCCTTTATTTGCTGTTCTTTCATCTTTGTTAGCTAATACTCCTTTTGATTATTCATCTGTGTAAAATATCGCTTGGGTTTATCACTGCAAAACAAGGAAACAACACAACTTTAGTGTCTGTACCTGATTGAATAACAGATACACAGTGAGCAATCACCAACAGAGTGAATGAAATGACTTGATTGGTAATTGGTCATGATGGACTCCATTACTTATGCAGTGATTTGTGGACTAAAGGGCCAGTAGCAAAGTCTGTACTTTATGTAGTTAATCATACTTAATATACTCTGGTAAATGAAATATTAATTATGTTTTTGGGAACAGATGCTATGTAATTAAATTGTGGCAACCAGAATATATGTATATAGGAACCACACAAAGTAAGGACTGCCTGCATATAAATATTGAGAATTATTCTCAATGCCCCTATAATTTACATGTTATTAACTTTATTTATCAATGGTTTACTCCTTTTAACAGTTTTCTTTTCCCCCATTAAATGGGAAGAACTTATATTCATGGAGATAAAGACTTTTCCAACATATGAGAAAGTATTCTACATAGCACAAGGCAGCTTCTGTATAATCACCCCCACTCTCTATCATAACCCTGGTTTCAGAAAGATAGAAGCATATCTCTCTCGAAATCATAAAATGTTAAAGAAATTCTGGAAACTAAAGGATTTGCCTCTGGCACTCCCCTTCTTACAATCCTGTAGTACCTCTCTACTACACAATAATGTACATGCTTTAACATGGCTTATAAATCCCTTTATAATTTGGTACTTCAATACTCCTCAAGCTCTATCTCTTGACACCTTCTCCCTCACACTTCATGATTCATGAACAAAGAAGTGCTTCTTACCTCTCAGCCTTTGCTTATGTGTTATCTATGTGTAGACAGCATACTTGTCCACTAGGTGCAATATCATTAGGATAACTTCTGCTCATCCTCAAGAATCATCTTAGATGCCACCTCTTTCCCTGATTCCTGTATCCATCCACCCCTCACCTCCAGGAAGCTTATGTGAACCTCAACTATGTACTATAATAATTCTTTCATATCTTCATAATCACACTTGCCATAGCATAATTTATTTATATAATATATAAATACAACAATTTTTATATATTTGTATAACATAAATATAATTTATATATTTACATAATATAGAAATATAATTTATATATTTACATAATATATAAATATAATTTATATTTACATAATATATAATAATTATAATTTATTATGATACTTTAATTATTTACTTTTGTATAGGTTACATATCCCTTACCTGAAATGCTTGGGACCAGAAGTGTTTTGGATTTTGAAACTGTTCAGATTTTGGAACATTTGCATTACACCACTTGAGTCTCCCAAATCTGAAAATCTGAAATCTTAAATGCTCCAATGAGCATTTCCTTTGAACATCATGTGGGCGCTCAAAATAATTCGGATTTTGGAGCACTCCAGATTTCAAATTTTTAGATTTAGGATGCTCAGTCTGTAGCTGTTTTCTTTTCAAGACAGTAAGCTACTTGAAGGCAGGAACTATACACATCATATATAGTTGATATACATATCAACTGGATATCATATATGTATATCATTTACATAACAGTGGTTTGCTGAACAAATTGCAGGACAAAAAGATGTGACTAAAACAGCTGCAGAATTTTAGGGTTAGTTACAGAATTTATCAAGGAAAAAAAGGCAATTTGCCTGGATCTTTTGCCTGTCTAGTCTCGGGAAGCTGAGGCAAAGGTGAGCTAACCATCGTGCATAATCCTGTAAAAGGCAACATCACTGAGTGATGAGTAACAGGTTAACTAGTTCTACTTAGCTAACCTGAAATAAAATGATGGATGGTTGGAGCCAGAGGACTCAGTGAAAATAAGACAGCGGAGAGGAGGTGGTGCTTTGACAAGCAAGCAAGGTGAAGGGGCACAGTCAATTGAATCTAAGAGCAGCGTTATCATTCATTCAGTCATAATATGTGCTTGTTATGTGCCAGACACTGAACTGCAATACCACAGTGAATGAAATGTAGTCCTTACATTACACTTAAGCAACTTATACTATATTTCCTAAATCCATATATTTTTCCCTTAGCCACTGTTACTGCATTGTTGTCTAAAAGCCAACATTAAATTTTCTTTCTCTACAACGTAATATCCTTATTCTATAGGTAATTATAACTCTCTACTAAAGTTCGTCAAATATTACAGGACTCATGTCAGCAATGCCTTGAGGAATACAACAAAGGCCTATAACCATGGTTTGGCCAAAATAACCAGAGAAAACTATGGCAAAATTGAGAAATAGTGATAAAATAGGATGGTATAGTTATCAAAAAAGAATCCCTAAGCAAGAATTCAGAACAAGATGAAAATCAACAACCAGAATAATGTAAGCACTTCTTGGGGTAAGGCCTTAAAGTTCCTAATGTTTTAAGAATAAAGATTTTAATTATTTTTTTAAAAAAATATTAAATAAAAGAATAATCCCAGATAGCTGGAGAACTTTGGGAGATTTAAATTATAGGACGAATACAACACAAACCTCTCTATTCTACCCACCTTCTCACTTAGAACATACTTCCCTAAGGCATACAACAGACTCATGCCAATGTTAGTCCCAAACTCCTCACAATACTGACTTGCTAATCTCTTTTAAGTAGTACTTGGCTTTTTCTGTGGTCCCATCGATCCCTAGTACCTCTCAACCAGCTCTCACATAGAAAAACAGTATGATAGATGAATTCTTAAAATGATGCTAAATCACAGATCACAGCTTATTCTGAGGACACAGAAATATTTACAAAGACTTCTGGAAACTGAAATACTTTTAGCCAAATGAATTTGTCATTAATGTTGGAATTTCAATCATATGAGCCAGACTGAGGGAAATATCTATGGACGCAGGGAAGTTTTCAAAGTCCCCAAAACTACGCCACTTTGGCAACCACTGGCTTGCCTGTTGGAGAGTTCAGTACTGTGATACCTTGTTCTCAGCTTCCTCTACCATTAGTGGAATTAGTGGGATTGCAAAGATGGTAACAGTGGTGGCAGCACAACTTCCAAGCAGCAGCATTTGTATTAGACTCAGTACTACACTTGAATTGGGAAGCAACTCAAAGTAAAACACAGCTCTGCAGATTTTTATAGGAATAATAAGCCAGTGAGAGATGATCTATAGAGCTGGCTATAGAGCAGTAGAATTCTCCATTATCTTTCTTCAGGCACTGATTTTTATGCCAAGTCTGATTTTTTTTTTTTTTCGGTCACTGTGATTATCTATATTCAGTATTAATATAGCTCCTTAGTACTATCCTTGCTTTAAAAAGGTTATGAAGAGCTGCACACTTTGGGGGTGACTGATAAGTCACAGTGCATTCTACCCGATGCTTTTGGTTCATTATTCCTGCCCAACTTTATACAGATATTTACTGTGTGCCTCCTATGCGATAAACAGATTCTTTTAAAAAATATTGAACAAATTCTCTCAAAGTAAAATAAAAATTCACATGGATTTATAGTTACCACTAAACTGAGAGGATTTTTCAATATCCAGAAAAATATTGTCATATATTATTTACAAAAATCTGTTTTAAAATGTGTGCATCATATTTCACAACTGCTCTGAGTTGTGGTAAGGGGTGCTTAACTACTTCAATATGGCTTATCGTCTCGAACTTAGAAAAACTGTTTCAATTGATTGGATTGCTAATGTTCTTATAATTATAAATAGAAGGCTTCCCATTCTAATGTAGCAACTGATTGGCTATATTAAAAAACTTAAAAATCTATCTTGATTCCAAACTCAGAATTAGGACTCTTGTCTTCCATCCAATCAAGCATGCACTCTGGATCAAACTTATCTGTTTTTTGGCAAAAATTCAGACACTCAGTAAGAAGTAAAACTATACTTCAGTTCCTAGGAAAATAAGAGTTACATGAAAGTTGCTTAGTTAAGGCAATATAACCAGTCAATCTAGGGAAAACATATTGCTCATTAAAAATGTTAATACTGGTTTCAAAAAGTGAGAATGGATGGAAAAACTGGTAAAAGAAAGAAGCAAACCAAAAAATCTATTAAAGACTGAAGAGAATACTGCTGCTAATTTGCTTGCCTTCTCTATCTCAATTTCACTTTCAATTTTCAAGACTTTTTTTACGTTAATCTTCTATTTATTTACCTCAACAGTTTTTATCAGTCATTAGTGTATTTCACATAACTTTCTTGCAGACATTTTAACTTTAAGGATTACTTGAGTTTGGTTTATATTAGAAATATTTTAATATTTACAGGTACTTTCCAGAGAAAAAGAATAATTAAGTCATTGTTATCTGTCATCCAAAACTATTTTTGTTCCCTTGGCTTTCATGAAAAACAGTATTTTACTTCCTCTTGCAACATGCTAGAGATAGTCAGATGTACTTAAATACCAGTATCTAACAGATATTGACTTAACATGCTTCCAGCCAGAGTAAGAGACCCATAGCCCCAACCCCAGCCCTAAGTTGGCTGACTTACCATGTGCATGCACATGCCCCTGACCTGAGAAACGGCCTGGCAAGCCCACCCCTGGCAAAGCCTCACCACCACCATCGCAAACTCTCTCGGCCTAGGCTGCCGAGACACTCATAAATGTCATTAGCATGGATTACAACTGAAGAAACTACATGGAGACTACATTACTGTTTCCATCTAGAACCAAAGCCAATATATCCCACCAAAACAACACCCCAAGACTAGTTCATATGAAAAAGTCTTTCTCTAGGAAACCTACTCCATAAAATTAGAAGAGGTAATTTTTCCACCAGATGTGTAGAAATCATTGTAGGAACACATCAAACATGAAAAAGCAAGGACACACCACACCTCCAAAGGAATAGAATAATTTTCCAGTAACAGGTATCAATCATAAGGAAATACACAAAATGCCAGAAAAAAAGAATTCAAAATAATAATCTTAAGGAAACTCTGTGAGAAACGAGAGAATATAGATAGACAAGTCAACAAAATCAGGAAAACAATTCATGATTTGAATGAGAAATTCCATAGAAATAGATATCACAATAAAGAACCAAACAGAAATTTGACAGCTAAAGAATTCCATGAATGAAATAAAAAAATACAATCAAGAGCCTCAACAGTAGATTAGACCAAGCAGAAGAAAGAATTTCTGAACTTAAAAGTCATTTGAAATAATAGAGACAGACCCCCTCATACCCCCAAAAAAGTAAGCCTACAGAATTTATGGAACACCATTAAGGGAACAAATAGTTGCATTATGGGTGCTAAATAATAATTAATAAAGAAGCAGTATCCAAATTATTAAGAGCACAGTCATATGTGTCAAACAGGCCTGGATTTGAGTTATAAATCTTCCAAATAATAGTTGCATGGCCTTGAAAGTGTGACTTAACCCTCATACACCTCAATTAACTTATTTATGACATACCAAACATAGTATCTGTCTCAATGGGTTGTTTTGTTGTTGTCGTTGTTTGTTTAAGTGACAAGATCTCACTATGTTGCCCAGGCTGGAGTGCAGTGGCTATTCATAGGCAGGATCATGCTACATCACAACCTGGAATTCCTGGGCTCAAGCAATTCTTCTGCCTTTGCCACCTAAATAGCTAGAACTATAGGTGTGTGCCACTGCTCCTGGCTTCAATGAGTTGTCTTAAAGATTAAAAGAAACTGCTCAGCAGACAGATTAGAACACTGTACACAATAAAATAGCTACTTTAAATGTTAGTAGTAATAGTTACAATAGTAATTCATAAGATAGTTTAACAGATAAAAAGATATAATTACTTCGTATTAACCAAAAGCTAAGTACCCTTTCATCTCTCATAATATGAACTGAATAGTTAAAAGCACAGCAATTTCAGTATCCTGCCATCACTCTCAAAGTGACCCTGAAGAATTATTTTAACCACTCTGGGCTTATGTTTGTTTTCTCACTTAGAAAATGAGTAACTTAAATCTTTGTATTGATCTTAAGAATTCATTCAGCACTTTCGGGGAAAACTGCAAGGATGAAGGAATAGGAGTCCCTAGGTTACAGCTAATAGGAGCCACTATTCTAGGTTATCTTAGCATGGATCCTGTTTGCAGGAAGCAATTCTGTGAGTGCCTTAAGTGTCCAAAAATGAACCACATTAGTTCAAATTGAACCAAATTCAATAAAAAAATAGCTCTTTACCTGAACATTCTACGTAATAATGAGTCTTGTCCTTTCCCTTTTCCATACAAACCATAGGAAAAGTATATCAAGTTCATTTTGAATGTATTTCTATTGTATACTCATATTAAAGTAAGACACACCACAAGGAGTACGATACAAACTTGTCCCAAGCCCGCTAGGTGGAGAATTAGTCTAGGCTTAAATTGAGTCATTGTATCCTTTTCCTAGTTATACTTGGTTTTCAAAAATCTATACACAGTTTCCATTAATAGAAACACTCTGAAAAGGAGGAAAATATTCCAAGAAATATTACAAAATAATCTCAAATATTTCAACACTATTCTGAACTACTGTCAAATCACAGTGAACCAGGGATTCTTCTTTTATCAGAAAGTAAGTCACTTTCTAAATACTTTCAACTAAATTTTAGCTTGAGAAGATTGTGCAATAGCTCCTAATTGATAATACACCAAGATCCCCGACTTCTATAGGGTCTACTTCTATCAGCTAATAATAAAAGCCAGATTGAAAGGTTTTTAAAAATCATATAAGAGAAACAAGAAATCTGTGAAAGATAATTAATGGCCCAGTATGTTTAAAATAATGCTGTTTTATGACTTTACTAGAAAATAATATTACACAGACCAAAAAGAATATATTCTTAATATTTTAAAATACTGATGGGCCATATAACATGTACACAGGTCTCTGAAAGTTAGTAATTCTGCTTTAAACAAGTACAACTTCAAAGTTAAAACAATAATCTGCTCTAACGGTTAAAATCAAAGTATTTTTTTCTTTGGTCTATGAATAATATGTATTCCCAGAGATTGCATGTTATATACTCTTCTACACAAAAACTACTCAGCATTTACTTAGTGTGTCCCTTTCTGGAGTGCTAATTTCAGGAACCACAGACATCATTTAACTACAGAAAGTAATGATTATTCTTCTGTCATATACAGTATCACTGCATAGGATGCAATAACTGTATATTTAATATCAACTAAAGTAATTGAGAGCATATCCATATTATGAGGTCTTGTTTGATGATATATGTCAGTACAATCGCCTAAGAGATATGAGTAGTCATATGTATACTCAGTAGCATTAAATAAACAGATTCATGCCTGTGTATCAAGATCAATTCTGTCAGAAATGATCACTCTGCAGTTTTATGTCTCCTTGAGGGGCAGCCGACAATCTCAAGGGAGTTACCAAATTCTAACTAAGGTCTAGGATGAAGACTAGTCTGAAGAACATTAAAATAATGGTGTGGTCATTGAAGACAAAATACTCTCATGAGTACTTTTTCATCATTGCACAATTCAGCCCTATAATAGGGGCCATGAAGGAAAGCAAAAGAGGTCAGGATTATTTCCAAAACCATATAAATAGGTGATGGTTTACATTTATTAAGGGCTGACTATTTATGTGACACGTTGTTGCAAGGATTGTCTCATTCTATCTTCCCCCAAACTCCCTATGAAGTGGATAGTATTATCCTTACAATTTACAAATGAGGCAACTGAAGTTTGGAAGTTAAGCAATCTGTCCAAAGTTGATGGAACCTACAAAATGGCAGTTGGAATTTGAACCAAGCAACCAGAGCCTGAACACCACTTGCAACATAAGTCTCCCAAGAGGAAAGGGATATGGAACACTAAGACAACAACACAGCTCATTATTATATGTATTTAGACATCCATATCAAGTCAAATACTGCCCTACAATATTTTGGTACTCTTAACACCTTAAGAAGAAATTTTTTGTTTTCCTCATTCCCTGTAGAAAATCAGTAACTTAGTGTTTGGGAAAAAACAAGCTGACCAGAGAGAAAAGAAGTTATATCTCTTTCATCCAGGAAACTACAAGATATATTTTATAAAATAATTATTGCAGCTGTGTCAGTACTCCTTTCTACCTCACAAAAAGCTTAGTCATATGAACATGACTACTGTTTTTTACTAGCCATCCCCAATCCTCACTTCCATCCTACCCTTCACGCCTCATATCTGTATATACCTCAAGACAGAGATTATTACTTCCCAGTAAAATGAGAACCCCTTAACAAATCCATATGTATTACCTATAAGCAGGTAAACCTCACTTTGGGCATATAAAAGTTATAAAGTGACTTCGAGGTCTCAGAAGTAGGTCGTTTCCCTAATATAGTTTAAAAAAGGAAAGCTTCAATATTCTATCAGTGACTGACTTTCTCTTGCATGTGAATTCTGTGCCCATCATTAATTGAAGGGTCTTCTTTTATTTTCTCAAGATTCTGCCTTTTGTGGGCACCACTTTCCGGGATGATGATGGCATCCTAATTTTCTTTTGCTGAGAAAAGGAATTTTAAAACATTAGTTTTAGGCTCAACTTCAAAACAAGATCATAGTGACTGAAGACCTCCAAGATCCATATATCATCCAATTATGTTTCAGAACAAGGATCCCTGAAGAAAAAGACAAAAGAAAAAAAGAA
The DNA here is from genome assembly GCF_003255815.1 of Theropithecus gelada. Classification (NCBI taxonomy): domain Eukaryota; kingdom Metazoa; phylum Chordata; class Mammalia; order Primates; family Cercopithecidae; genus Theropithecus; species Theropithecus gelada. The sequence goes on from NC_037668.1 coordinate 113,996,391, forward strand.
AAACAGAAAAGAAAACAAGTAAAATTCCATCTTACCTTATCACCTTGCATACCAGGGGGGCCCATTAATCCAGAAAGGCCTTGATCACCCTATAAACAAAACACAGAAGTTTAATGTCATGAAAGAGAATTGAAAATTAGAATTCTCTTGAAAATTAAAGCTCCCTTTAATCTTAGACATCAGCTCTTATTACAATCATTTCCAATCTTCACAATCTTTGAGCCCGTTTCTGAAGCTTCCCGCCCTTCCTTATCTCTTCCAGGGCTTAATAACTGGACTGTATTTCCCTACCTCCATATCCTTGCTCTGTTTTCTCTGTTCTTTTCTGTAATAAGGCTCTTGCTATCAAACTTCGCCTCAGTCCAAGGTCTATCGTGGACTTTAAAAATTGAAAGTAGGGCTGGGCACGGTGGCTCATGCCTGTAATCCTAGCACTTTGGGAGGCCGAGACAGGTGGATTACTTGAGGCCAGGAGTTCAAAACCAGTCTGGCCAACATGGTGAAATCCGTCTCTACTAAAAATACAAAAATTAGATGGGCTTAGTGGCGCATGCCTGTAATCTCAGCTACTCAGGAGGCTGAGGCAGGAGAATCACTTGAACCCAGGAGGCGGAGGTTGCAGTGAACCAAGATCTCGCCACTGCACTCCAGCCTGGGCAACAAGAGTGAAACTCTGACTCTGTCTCAGAAAATAAAAAAAAAAAAAGAAAAGAAAATTGAAAGTAGTTTCCCTAAAAAATCTACAAGTGCATTGTGAAGCAGCTGTTGAGGTGTCACCCCTACTCCGTTTCTGTGAGGACCTGCAGCCTGGTAGGATTCCCAGAGAGAATCTCACGGGCTGTGGTGGGACCAGCTAGGTTCACGTGACGCACAGGAGGCACTTCCGCTTCCGGAGCTGAGCTGGTGCCTTCCATCCTGCGTGCCAGCTCCACAGAACGTCCCTCACCCCGGAGTAATGAGAGAAAATTGATTGGTAAGTCCATCATGTGCTTGGTTCGAATAGACTAGGCGTTACCGATTAGCGCTACCTTTTTTACTTTTATTACTCTGATAGAAGGAAGAGAAAACTGCACGAGGAAAGAGGAGACAAGAGACTGGTCCTCTTACAATAGCTTTAGTCATGAAGGAATCATTTAATTTCTCCTCAAATTCCTCCATCTGGAAAATGAGGTTGATAATGATGATGGTGATGATGATGATTTCGATGTCATCTCACCTGTCTCATGGGAAAGGAAAAACTTACACCATTTAAAAACTATCTATGCATGCTCTTTTTAAGCCCCAAAATGGCTTAAATCTTTGTGTATGGTCTATTACAGATGTTACCTAGTGGATGTTACATGGTGAAGTACTGAATCCTGCATTTCTTTTTCTCTTTCACCATTGACTATATATTTATTGTTAAAAATGGCTAAATAGTTAAAATAAAATTGTTTGCCAATCCCCTTCTACTTCCACCAAGTTAATGTTTGTATTTTATTTGTATTCAGATTTATGTGTATAACCAGTTTCCTGTTTCCTCAGTATATTTGAACCCAATTTAATGTAAGTACAATTTCTAAAGATCATTTTTAAATTTTACCATTTTAGGAATACCTCTATTAATTTTAAAAGTTGGATTTTACTAAAGCTCTATGGCAACATACTATTAAATTTTATATCTTACTATGTTTCTGTTACAGTTTTAACCACAGTTAGTATACAAGTAACTCAAAAAGTAAAAAAAAAGACTAACATGCTTCCAAGTCTGAACTCCCATATTGAATCACCCTATATTTTGCTCAGAGAAGCCACAGGGAAAGATAAAACCAAGCATTTGATATAAATATGAATGTTTAATCTAGGGGTTTTACTTGAAATAGTCACCAAAACTGAGTGGGCCTCTAATTTCTAAATTTTAAGTTAAGAAATCAAATGTATTATATTTAGATATTTTTAAATATGGCACTTGTGTTTCTCAAATTGCAGAATTTTGTCCTTGCAATAATTAAGACAGTAATGAAAGTACTATGTTTATACTAATAATCTTCTGACTCAGCGAACTCAGTTCCAACACAATAATAAAATTACCAAAATTTTAGATTTAAAAAATGTTGAGTATGTACTCCCAAAATATGTGTAACTATTGCATAAAAGTAAAAATTTTAAAAACAAAATAAAATAATTTTTTGATGATTTACTATTTCATATAGTATCTGTAGAGTAATTATGTGATTTTTTAAAGTTTATAATTGTTTCTGTAAGCCAATAAAAAGACAGATTTCAAACTTTATGATAGTTTCTGTAAGCCAATAAGATCAGATCAATTTTGGAACCACCAAAATTGTTCAGGGATTTTTAAAGTTTGTGAATGTATACTATATAAACAAACACATCCTATAATTATATTACATTTATAAAGTGCCTGTCTAAACCAAACTTCCCAGATGTCCTCCTAAGACTCCATTTGTATTTATCCTCACTAGAAAACAGTATTCTTCTCCCGATAAAGTTTTTGTAGTTATCTTTGCTTTAAAACTAGTTTTTACTTAAATATGTATATGTTTGTATTGACAGCATTGTGATGAAATGAAAAGCATACTGGATGAGAAGTCTAAAAATTTGGATATATCATCAACTCTGCCATTTACTATCCATGTGATAAGTCCGTTAAAATCTATGAATTTTGTTTTCTTAATGGGAAAACAAGATAATGAGTGCTTCTCTCACAGAGAGTTACCCTGGTAATTAAACATCATAAAGTATGTGAAACTATTCTAAAAAGATGTAAATTGGCATTACAATTTATATATTATTGTGTGCATATGTATTAACAGAAAAATCTTTGCAATTAGGACCACATCTTGTTCTAATTTTTTATCCCATCCACTCCCCATTGGCAGATAGTACAGTGGCAGGCCACTGTAGACATTTAATAAAAGTAATGTTAAGACTTAAATCAATAAGTGAAACGGGTGATAAAATTTACATAATTCTTCAAATAGTTCTTCTTTCATTAAAATCCAATAATTCTCATTTTTTTCTTCCTGTCTGATACAGTAAAATCTAATTTTAAAATGTTTGAAATATATTACTATAATTTCATTTCATGGTCAAATAATTACCTTTTCTCCAGGAACAGCTTGACCTGGGGAAAATCCTGGATCTCCTTTGGGGCCCTAAATAAAATAGTTATAAAACAATTGGTAAAGCATAAGTTGCATATAATATGTCATATATCTTCAGGTATTTATTACCAGATGTTATATACATTATATGGTGTTAAATAAAATAATTTTACATTGAGATAGGCATTGGGTAAATAATGAAATTAAGGCAGCAGTCAAGAAGTTCTTTGAAACTAATGAGAACGAAGATACAAATATGAGAATCTCTAGGACACAGCTAAGGCAGTATTAAGGGGAAATTTGTTGCACTAAACACCCATATCAAAAAGAAATATCTCAATTTAACAACCTAATATCACAACTAAAAGATAACGAATAGAAAACTAACCTCAAAGTTAGCAGAAGGCAAGAAATAACTTGTGCGGGAGCAGGTTATTTAATTTCAATGCAATTGTATGGTTTTGAGCAATTTTCTTAGCCTTGATTGCTAATTTTATTTTGCTGTAGTCCAAGAGAGTGTTTGGTATGAATTAAATTATTTTGCATTTGCTGAGGATTGTTTTATGTCCAACTGTGTGGTCGATGTTAGAGTATGTGCCATGTGGTGATGAGAAGAATGTATATTCTGTTGTTTTGGGTGGTGAGTTCTGTAGATGTCTATCAGGTCCATTTGATCCAGTACTGAGTTCAGGTCCTGAATATCTTTGTTAATTTTCTGCCTCAATGATGTGTCTAATACTGTCAGTGGGGTGTTAAAGTCTCCCACTATTATTACATGGGGATCTAAGTCTTTTCAAAGGTCTCTGAGAACTTGCTTTATGAATCTGGTTGCTCCTGTGTTGGATGCATATATATTTAGAATAGTTAGGTCTTCTTGTTGAATTGAACCTTTTACCTTTATATAATGCCCTTCTTTGTCTTTTTTTTGATATTTGTTGGCTTAAATTCTGTTTTGTCCAAAATTAGGATTGCAACTCATGCTTTTTTCTGTTTTCCATTTGCTTGGTAGATTTTTCTTTATCTCTTTATTTTGAGCCTATGTGTACTACTGCTTATAAGATGAGTCTCTTAAAGACAGCTTACCATTGAGTCTTTGTTCTTTAGCCTGCCACTCTGTTCCTTTTCATTGAGACATTTAGCCTGTTTACATTCAAGATTAGTGTTGATATATGTGGATTTCATACTGTCTTCATGATGTTAGCTGGTTTTTATGCAGAGTTGTTTGTGTGGTGGTTTTAAAGTGTCACTGGTCTGTGTACATAGCATGTTTTTGTAGTGGCTGGTAATGGTCCTTCCTTTCCATATTTAGGAGCTCTTGTAAGGCAGGTCTGATAGTAATTAACTCTCTCAGCATTTGCTTGTCTGAAACGGATATTATTTCTCCTTTGCTTACAAAGCTTAGTTTGACTGGATATGAAATTCTTGGTTGGAATTTCTTTCCTTTAAGAATGTTGAACATTGGCCCCCAGTCTCTTCTGGCATGTATGGTTTCTGCTGAAAGGTCTGCTGCTAGGCTGATAGGCTTCCCTTTCTGGGTGACCTGACCTTTCTCTCTAGCTGCTTTTAACATTTTCCTTTCATTTCAACCTTGGAGAATCTGATGATTATGTATCTGGGGGATGATCTTCTTGTGAAGTATCATACTGGGGTTCTCTGTATTTCCTAAATTTGAATGTTGGCCTCTCTAGCTAGGTTAGGGAAGTTCTCATGGATGATATCCTGAAATATGTTTTTCAGGTTGTTTCCATTCTCCCCATCTCTTTCAGCAACACCAGTGAGTCATAGATTTTGTCTCTTTACATAATCCCATATTTTTCAGGGGTTTTGTTCATTCCTTTTCATTATTTTTTCTCATCCTTGTCTGACTGTCTGATTTCAGAAAGCCAGTCTTCAAGCTCTGAGATCTTTCTTCGGCTTGGTCTGTTTTAACACATGTGATTGCATTATGAAATTCTTATATATTTTTTTCAGCTCTATCAGATCAGTTACATTCTTTTCTATACTGGCTATTTTGCCTGTCAACTCCTGTATCATTTCATTGTGATTCTTAGCTTCCTTAGGTTGGGTTTCAGCTTACTGCGGCATCTCAATGATCTTTGTTCCTATTCATATTCTGAATTCTATTTCTGTCATTTCAGCCATCTCAGCCCAGTTCAGAACCCTTGCTGCAGGGTTAGTACGGTCATTTGGAGGAAAGAAGGCACTCTGGCTTTTTATGTTGTCAGAGTTCTTGTACTGGTTCTTTCTCATCTTTGTGGGCTGATGTTACTTCAGTCTTTGAAATTGCTGTCCTTTGAATGGTTTATTTTTCTTTTATCCTATTTGAAGCACTTGAGGGTTTTATTGTGGTATAAGGCTGGCTCAGTCAACTGGCCTCATCTCTGGATGATTTTAAGGGGCCAAGGCTCAACTCACAGCTCCTGGACTACATGCTCTAACTCTGAGGGACTGATATTGGACCTTGACTTTGTTCTCTGGCTCTTCAAGGTTTGGAACCCACTGCAATGTAGGGAGCTAAGTTCCTGGACCATTGGTCACAGCACTCCAATGGGTAGTGCCAGCCAAAGTGTTTCATAGGGTGGTAGCAGCAAGATCTGTCCTTGTTTGCACATGCCAGCAGCAGTGGCAGCGTGGCAGGATGCTGGCAGGTGCTGAGGGACCAGCCTCCATGCAGGTATATCCAGCAGTGGCAGAGGTAGCATGACTCAGGAAGGTGGGGGTCACACTGATGGACTGGTGGTGGTGTTAGCACAGGGGCGAGGCACTGGCAGGTGCAGGACTGTGTGTGCCCTCTGTGCGTATTCACACAGGTGGAGGTGGCTGCTCAGGGTGGGAGAGGGTCCACTCTTCTTCGTGCCTAGTTTCACTCCAGTGGCAGTGTTGGCACAGGGTTGGGGTGCTGGCAGGGGTGGGGCTGGAAGACTCTATGCGACTGCAATGGCAGTATGGCAGAGGGAGGGGAGGTGGAGTGCACACACGCCAGCAACAGTGCCATGGCAGGGTTCACATGCAAAACCGGTGGAACAGGGAAGGCAAGATCTGCCTGCACGCACATGCATTGGCAAAGCAATACGGGGAGTGGCCGTGGAGCCTGGGGATGCTGCAGTGGGGGAAGCAACAGGTCGGCTGTTGCATGTCCACAGGGCCGCTCTGCTGGTCAGGCACAGTCCAACAGTGCAGGAGTTATGATGCAGCCCCCAGGGCCCCAGCCTGGCTGCATCCATTTGCAGTGCAGCACTGGGTGCCCTAGGAAAGGCCAGCAGATCAAGGAAAGCTCAGATCAGACCGGCTCCATCTGATAGGGAAGACCACCCTGCAGAGTTTACAACTGGGCTAAAGTTCCCCCAGGGGAACAGTTCCCCTAGGGCTAAAGTCTCCTATGAGAGCAAGTGGAGCTTAGGGGAACTGGCATTCCTGGCCATGCTCCACTACAGATGCTCCTGCACCAAACCCTCTGGGCTCCACACTTGCTAAAGTGCTGCCCCTACCATTTATCTAAGCAGCTTTCCCTGCCAATCAAGTGGCTGTGGTAGTTGACAGGTCTCCTCCTGCCGGGATTCCAGAGGCCCATGGTGAAAGCAGGTTGCTCTTTGCCAGTTCAACTCACCTGTTCCCCAGGAGCTGGGGTCCATGAATGAGTCCTGATGGGAAGTAGCCCTGTGCAGGATTCCCAGCTTCCTCCCTCTTCCACCCAGCTTCTGTGTCTTCCCTCTGTCCACTCTCCGTGCCCTTTCTCTACAGATCTGTTAGGAGCGTGCCAGTCATCCCAGTCTTCAGTGGCAGCTGTTCCACCTGGCTGTGTCTAGTCAGTCATCTTGCCCAGCTCCCATATCATTCTTTACATTTTCATAATGTTGGACTGACTATTTTTTATGACAATCTGACCCACTAAAAATTCTTATTGTGGGTAAGCATCTGTACTTAAGATATTTATTTAATTCATATGGAAGGAAAAATCGTACTTCTAGTTAAGATAAAAATATGATGGAGACATAGGAAAAGACAGTCTTAACCAGGGATAGAACATAGCACCAAGATACTACTCTTTGGTGTTCAATACTTAATATATATGCTAATATATTAAATATTATTAATGAAACATTGTTACTGTGGGTTATTAAGGCTAGATGTTTTCATTTAACTGGATTAAATTTGAAAGAACTATTGGCCCTGACTAAATTAATACAGGACGTGAATGTCTGTAGGAAGGTTTTAGGCTTCCTCCAAGAAGCATTTTTTTGGAAAAGAACTATCTTGACCACAGATTGCCTGGACTGGAATTGTAAGCACATGGTAGGCTGAAGATACAGACTCTACGTGCATTCATTACTCATGTTCAAAGATCTATAGCATAATTTTCCGTGTTTAATTAATAGCAATGAACATTTCCATCACCCTGCAAATAAATAGAAATATAGTTCATTTAATAGATAAATATGATAAACTATACACCCAGGTGGCATTTGATAACAAGAAAAAAGCCATTCTCTCTGGCAAACAGGAAATGGAATTTACTTTCTTATTTTTTTTAAGAAGAACATTATTTCTACCATCAGTCTCCTGATTTCAGCCAATGATTTCAGTTAATGATCCCCGTAGTCTTTCTCTATTTTAAATCATATTAGTTTTAGATGCTGAGAAAAATTGCTGCATATCCACTAAATTTGTGTGTGGCACTTTATATTTCTATTATTTAGCAATTTAACAATACAATCCTCAGGGATTAGGAATCAGTTTCACTCCTCATAGAATGTCTATATTACTATCATTGTCTACAGGATAACCTAAAACCTTTGAATATAACTACTTTGTTACTATTACTAAATAAATTCATAAAGTCTTTAAGTTAGTTAACCCCACCACTATCCTGCCTTCTTAAGGTGGTATTTTATAAAAGAATTCCTCATTGTGTTGGGAGAGACAACCTGGCGTAAAGAAAAGACCAAAACATTTCCAATTTTGTCTCCCCCTCTACCACTTACAAACAGTGTTACCTTGGGTAAGTGCTTACTGCTCTCAAGTGTTTTCTTCAGTGCAAACCAGAAGGTAATAAAGCCTGCTCTCATAGTACTTATGATTGGGATAAAACTAAAGAGATGTCATACATAAAGTAAGTGGCAGATACTGGATGAGAGGATTATAAAGTATAAAGCTTGAATGTTCTATTAATTCTGATTACTCTAAAAATGCATGTTAAGTACCTAAGAAAATCGTTTTCACAAAATCAAATACTACAAGATTTATATGACACATTTGTGACACAATGGTAATTTTTAATACCTGTCACAAATCTACTGTCTTCCACAAATATATGCAGTTAAATCATGATCAATTTTGGCTAGTTTGGACACAGTTATCAAATCCTCAAATTAAATATTAATTAAAGACTATTGTTCAGGTTTATATGACTAAATTCCCAATAGGCCTAAGTTTTTGCAAAATAAATGTAGGTTTTTAAATCCCTAATATGCGGGTTCATGAAATATCTTATTGGTGAATAGTTATAGTCAAAATTAAGTTCATCCTACTAAATATAATATTAAAGAAGACTCTTGAGATTACATTTTCTTCTCTCCTAGGTCATCTCACAGACATATATTAATACTAAACACTATTTTAAAACACTGTTTTTAATATTTTTAAAATTTATTTTGATACATATTTTCCAGGTACATGTGATAAATAATTTGATATACTCTTATAATTAAATCAAGGTAACTGGGATCTCTATTACAATGTGTTTAATCTTGGAACAGAGATAATTTTACTTTGATACAAAGTTCTTCATTTTCTCAAATATTTTTTCTAAATATTTATACACATTTTAAGAAGTCAATGAAATAAAATACTTTCCACCATCTCTACGTTATCTCTCCTCACTCTATTTTCAACATTTTTTGTTTTATTTGCTTCTATTCTGAAACAGCAACAGTGCTTATTAAGAAAGGACTCTCGGGCTGGTCGCGGTGGCTCACGCTGGCACTCCTCAGGCGGATCACCTGAGGCCGGGAAGTTGAGACCAGCCTGACCAAAATGGAGAAACCCCATCTCTACTAAAAAAAAGATTAAAAAAAAGAAAATTAGCCAGGCATGGTGGCACACGCCTGTAACCCCAGCTACTCAGAAGCTCAGAAGGCTGTGGCAGGAGAATCGCTTGAACCCCAGAGGCGGTGGTTGCAGTGAGCCGAGATCGCACCATTGCACTCCAGCCTGGGCAATAAGAGCAAAACTCCGTCTCAAAAAAAAAAAAAAAAAAAAAAAAAAGGATTCTCTAAAGGGAGTAAACTGGTACTTGCCACTGCAGATTGAGAGATAAATTACAAGAGTGCCTAACTGTTCGCTATTGGCTGAAGTATTAGGCTGGTGCAAAAGTAATTGTGGTTTCTGTCTTTTTAATGTGCAAAACTCGGAATTACTTTAGCACCAACCTAGAAGGGGGAGAAGAATAAAAGTCATGTGGAAATTCCCCTCTCCTTTTTTCTGTCTCCCTGGATCTTGTGGAGAGGAGGCAATTAGCAGGAATATAAACCCACTATAACTTCAGCCCTGTGGAGAAATATAATCTGAGCCCTTACAGCTACTTTAACCTTACTAGACTAATTATAAAGTCCCCAAATAAAGCTCGAAGGGCTATGAAACCACAAACTCAAAAACAAATTCCTAATTTCTTTAGAAACCATCTATCTTCTTCCCTATTACTCATCCAGACTTGATTTTAAAGATTGGTTTTTCCTCTCTGAGGCACTTTTATTGAACTCAAAACAATTTTCAACACAGGTGAGAAATTTTAGAAAATTTAGATTTGAGTTATCCTTGTTATATGCTATTATTACCTATTAATAATAATGATACCACTTATGGCATCATAGCACCATGTTAAGAGCTTTACTCACATTAATGTATTTAGCCATCACTATAGCACTATGACCAGGTAGCATGATTCTCCCTATTTTACAGAAAAGGAGAGAAGCTTGATGAGCCTAAGCAAGCAATTTGCTTTTAGCCATTCAAATTGAAAGTGCTAAGACTTGCACCCACATCTGTCAGACTCCAGAACTTCTGTTCTTAACCCCAATCTATATGATTTCATGTTTACTTCTGAATGCGATCACTGATAAGCAGAGGGGTGAGATCCTCAAAGATTCGTGAAGTTACTGGCAACCAAGATCCTAATACTTATCTAATCTGTTCCCCAACCTCTGTCATCACTCATATGCACGCTTTTTTCTTTTCTCCTCTTCTTAATGCAATAGACTGAATGTTTTTCCCTTCAAAATTTATACGTTGAAACCTAATCCCCAATGTAATGATAGGTGGAGCTCGTATGAGTGGGATTAAAGCCCTTATAAAAGAGACCCCAGAGATGTAGTTAGTTCCTTCCATTGTGTGGTGACACATTGAGAAGGCTCTGCCTATGAACCAGAAAGCAAGCCCTCAGTAGATACTAAATCTTCTGGTGCCCTAATCTTGGACTTCCCAGGCTCCAGAACTGTGTGAACTGTGAGAAATAAATTTCTGTTGCTTATAAACTACTCAGTTTATGGTATTTTGTTATAGCAGCCTGAAAAACTAAGAATATATATATATATATATATAGGGAATGGGAATACCTTATTTTATATATTTTAAGGGAATGGGAACATTTTATTTTATATATATTTATTTAATATATTATATATAATGGAAATGGGAATCTTTCATCTTAATGGGGAAGTATGGGAATGGAGATATCACTAAATATTTTATATTTACATTTAGTGATATCTCCATTCCCATACTTCCTCACAAGGTAATCAACCTGTGTTCCTGCATTCTTCCATACATTTTTCTATGTTCTTACTACTATTTACCACACAATCATCTATCATATGACTATCATATAACTATGTACACTCATATATATAGATTTTCAGGTTAGATGTTTTCATAAACATTTGATCATTCTTTAAACATCCTCAGTTTTTTCAGGTAAAAATAATTAGGGAAGTGTGGAGCAGGCAAATAATAGTTTATTTCGTTGGTGTTTATTTACAAATTAAAATGACCCTTGAGTAAGGTAAATTACTCAAATCATAATCTTATATTTCAGAGGTTTCCATACATTGCCATCATATTTTTGACAATAATGATTTTGGAATACTAAGCAGGCCTATACCTGATTTTACTACTAAGAACATAAATCCAAGTATGGTGGGCTTTCAGAGGAACCTAGCTCTCTGCCAGGCTAAGACAATCATGTTGAAGAATCATGCTCTGGAGATGATAGAGATCCTTGATGTATCAAGACTGGCCTTAAATGTTAGGGATCTTCTTTTTAATGTCAGGAAAATCATGTGATACTCATTAGTAGTCACTTACCTTTGGACCAGGTAATCCAGGTAACCCAGGATTTCCATGTGGCCCTGGTATGCCCTGCAAGTAGTGAAAAAAGTCATCATTCTTGGAACATATTGGAAGGGAACAAAGTACAATTGCTTACTTTCCTGTCAACATGTGTTATCCCTTTCTACATTTGAGTTTTTGTTTATGTTATTACATATGCCTTAAAGACCTATTTCCTTTAGTTTATCCCCTATACCTACCCAAATTATTCTTCAGATGTCAACTCATTTTTAAATCCTAGTCACAAGAACATGAAGCAATATCTTTTTCCTACTAACTTCTATAGAAATTTCTTCATGTAAAATTCATTTGCAAAGTAATTGTATATTGCCTCGGGACATTTCTTATACTGTTCTAATCTGTTGCTTAAATACTTCATTGCTGTTCTAACTACCTTATGACATGTTCTATTTAGCCCCAGGATTATAAATTCTTTGAAAAGAGACTCTTAAAAATATTACTAGTGTAGTACTTAACACATTGAATGGCTACACTCGATTAATATTTAGCAATTTGATTTTGCATCACTGATAAATTATATAATCTGAATTCAAAACTTGATTCCATTTCTGAGTACCTACTATATGCTACGAACTGTTAATGTTTTGTGCCTCTCATTACTAATCCTTATAACAATCCTGCAAGGTTATTATTTTTACTCCCATTTAAAAATCAGCTCATACAACCAGTAAGTAGAGGAACAGGTCACCCTCTCCAAGAAAGGCTTCCATGTCTCCAGGCTCCCTATACCTACTTCAATTTTGCACCCTACTTCTGTGCTCTTCAGTCATACCTCCCTCTTAACACATAACATATAGTTAATAATTATTTGTCTCTTCAATTCTGAATTAATAGAGCAGAATGCTTCAGAAAGGCAGAGATGTCAGCAATGCAAATATTGAAAATATGACTAGCAGGATGAAAACTAAAGAAAAAAGATTAAATTTTGGCTGGGTGTGGTGGCTCACATCTGTAATTCTAGCACTTTGAGAGGCCAAGGTGGGAGCATTACTTGAGCTCAGGAGAGACCAGCCAGGGCAACACAACAAGACTTCATCACTACCAAAAATCAAAAATGTTTGCCAGGCATAGTGGCCCGCACCTGTAGTCCCAGCTACTCAGAAATCTGAGGTGAGAAGATGGCTTGAGCCCTGGAGATCAAGGCTGCAGTGAGCTATGATACCCATCACTGCGCTCCAGCCTGGGTGACAGAGTGAGACCCTGTCTCACAAAAATAAATAAATAAATAAATGGTTAGATGTTATGACTTATGTTATTGGTAGCCTTCAAAAAGTACATTTTAATAAAGTATATGTAAAACATTTATGGGGATTAATGAATAAGTTGCTGATTTAAAAGTAAGGACAATGGATATAAATTATTATTTCACAAAGCTCAGTAAACAGTGAGCCAAAACAACAGCTTTAGGAAAAATTAATATCAATGAAAGTTTGGGATTTATAAAAGAGGGTTAACTAGTTGGTTGTTGCCAAATATAAAATTTACAGAGAGAAAACATGTGAAGCTGCAAATTTTAAGTTAGATAAGGTGAAATTAGGAACACAAGTAAAATAATTTGCCTTGAGAAAAACACTCTTTCTTCCTTAAGGGAATGAGAATTGGACAAATAAATGGAAGATAAGTAAATTATGGAAGGAAACTGCTGTATTATGAGAACAGATGGAGATTCTGAACCTGAAGTTCATGCTGTTGAGAGAACAACCTTAGCAGTGGATAGGGAATAGAATTAGTATGAAAATGGGCCCAGTTTCTCAGAAAAGTAGGATCCAAATTCTCACAGAGAGGTAGGAGGATGGGAATGGTTCATGGGCTAGAGGAGAATGAGCAAGATTTAGGAAGGGCTACATGAGAAATGTGATAGGTCATCAACTACAGAGAATTTGTTTTAATGCAAAACAGCTAGAGCCCAGTGAGAATTCATCTTAGGCCTCAAATGGACAAGAGTTTGATGTGACTATGGACAACTTAAAGTAATATTTTAGAGTAATTTTTTGTTTATAGTCTTCGTATGTTAAATAAAAATCAGAATAAAAACAAAGTGGATTATATAAAAGGTATTTGCATTTGTCATAAATTCTTTTTCTCACTTATTGAACAAAGGTGTTTTGTAGTAAAATATCCACACTTTTTTTAGGTTTGAAAGAAACTAATTTTAACACAGCAATAAGTCTTTTGTTGGGCCTGTGTAATGTGAAAAACTACTGCTGATCTTTAATGCAGCTTTTTCCCTCAGGGCAGTTATTTTCTAGTCAATAGCTTCAGAATTTTCCACTATGTAATCCAGGAATGTACTGTTTTAAGGCAGCCCACTCCTCTTCATTTCCCCAAACAAATGAACCTCACCTTAGACTACTGTGGTCACTTTATAAGTAAGAATAATGTTACAAGTAGTACCAGAACAACCACTAATTTACAAATTTGATCATCTTTGTTGGACACGTTCACGGAGGATGCTTTGGCTGTGTGTTTACACTCAAAATAAACTAGGCTACATGTGTTCTTAAACTTCTCTTGAATTGGCTAAGGTAGGACTAAGTTTGAAGATCCAGGCAGGTTTCCAAAGGAAGTACATACTGTACAATACTAGAAAAAACATATTAGAAAATTAAAAATTCTCACTGCCACCAGGAAATGTAGCCCATCTACTTACCCGTGGACCTCTCTTCCCTGACGGACCTGGGATACCTGCTGGACCAGGTGGACCCTTGGAAAACAAATGCCAAGACATTAGGCATGATAGTAGATGCATTTTTTTTTTCTTACAGGTCTTAATAAGATTTCCACCCAAAGACAACTCTTTCTCAGTTCCCAGTTCCCAGCTGATGATGAGTTTTAAGTAACATGAACCCCCTTACCCTAATCGGCAGGGGTGAGTTGAAACTCAAGTGTCCTCTTTAATCGGGTCAGAAATGGCAGCAGGAAGTCTATGACTTATGGTTACAGCCACGGTATCTGGTTTTTAAAGGGACCACAACTAGTAGTTTTGTGGGTAATTTTTTACCTAAATTTACTTTCACTGCGGAAGGAGGAATTCAATTTAGGGTTTGGAGACCAGCAACTACAAGGTTTTTTCAAACACAATTGAAGATTTGCTTTGAAAAATGAAAGCACTGGCCATTTTATGTTCTTTTAAAAGATTTATACCGAGGATCTGTGTAACGTGTTAAACTGTTATAATGAAATTCTTCTTGTATATCCATTAATAAATCTGACTTATACCAATTGCAGCACACCAGGAAGTCACTAATAGAGTTAAATGATTTATAAAACAAACTAAGAAAGCAAAAACTGATCAATTGTTAAAGTGTTCTGAGTTATTTAAATGTTAATTTTTAAATATATCAAATAAAAAATAGGACACTACTTCTTTACTTCTCCATATAATGTTTTATGTTGTCTTCTTTACTTACTTTAACAATCAACTGTGGAAGAATAAATGCTCATTTGTGATATGGTTGAACACATATTCATTCATTCATCTGTTCATTCATTCAATTGTTACTGAGCACTCTGAGATATGGCATTGTTCTTGGTGTCTATAGAGCATACACATACTCCATTCAACAAATATTCATTCATTATTGCAGTAAAAATAGTACACACTGCCAAATTCGACACATCAGGGTTAAAATACTAGCCTCACTAGTAACAAGGACTGTGACCTAATGTGCTTTATTTTTCTTCATTGTAAAATGTTTATATATCTATGCTGATTGCACATAAAATAAAGAGATGAATCCAGGTTAAATCATATGTACTTGCCAATACATGACAGTTTTTTAACCTACAATTTCATAATTTCATACAGTTTAAACGGCAGCATGGCCAGGTACACCTAAAATGTACACTGAGTTTCAAAGGAGGAGAGGGAAAATGGATTGATGGGAAAGGATCATTCCAATTCAAAAAGGCAGAGGGAAATGAGTAAATTATGTTGAAAAAAAAAACAGTTATTTTACATATTTCTCATCTCACTTTTTTTGATATTAACTACTCCTTGAAACTTTCTCTTTTATTAGAGTCATTTGCAGTTTTCTGATATTCATTATATATTTCAGACTGTCCATGTTTTTCCTTTAGTTGTATTTTTTCTTCTCTTACCCCCTAAATTTATAAAACTTTTCATGTATTTCCTAATACTAAGAGAGAAATGCTATTTCTATTCAGCCCCTAACTGAGGGCATTCTCCTTCCTCAGCTGTTCAAATATTTTAGCAGCCATTATCATACCACTAGCTTCCATCAAATCTTGATCTTCACTCATTGTCAAGAAAAATTGACTTTCTTTTCAAGTTAATTCTGATCCTGTTGTTATAATCAAAAAGTTAGCAGCTATTGATTTGAATTTAATTTCCCAAAATATAAGAGCCAGTAGGAGAAATTGCAACTATAATGAAAAAGAAAATGGAAAGTTTTCTTTAAAAATGTCTAGTTTGGTTTAGTGCCCTGTCTCACTATTTGTGACAAAAGAAAACACTATTCCATTCACATCAGAAAGGCAGTTTGCTATGGCTTGCATTTGTGTCTCCCCAAAATTCATGTGTTGAAATCCTAAACAAAGTGATGGTAGTAGGAGATGGGGACTTTGGGAGGTGATGGGTCAGGGATTAGTGTCCTATAAAAGAGGCATAAAGGAGTTAGTTCATTTTCCTCTTTCACCATGTAAGGACACAGCACGAAGGTGCTGTCTATAAACCAGAAATCAGGCCCTGACCAACTACCAAATCTGCCAGCACCTTGATCTTCAACTTCCCAGCTTCCAGAACTGTGAGAAATAAATTTCTATGGTGTATAAGCCTCCTAGTTTATGGAATTTTGTTATAGAAGCCTGAACTAACTAAGATGCAATTAACATTAGACACTGGGGGGAAAAGAAGGTATATTTTATGTCATGATTTAAATATTTGAATTGTTTAATAAGCACTAAATTAAAATCAATTCTCACGTCTTCATAATTTTGCGGTTTCAAAATCTTTGATAACATATTATTAATAGGCATTTTCTAGATACCAGAAAAGAAAGATAATTTTTATAGCATGACATTTTTGAGGAGAATAAAACTTTCTATAAATAAGGTTAAGTACTAAGAAAGGCACTTTAACGTTCAGATTATTTGTTATTAAGAGAAAGTACAATTCGATTTAAAGAGCAATGGTTTTGCAATCATACAATGTAGATTCAAATCATGCCTCAATCATTTACTTCCTGAATAACCTTGGATTAGTCAGTTACCCTTTCTAAGCCTTAGTTTCCTCATCTTTAAAATATTGATGATAGAAATTTACCTTTCAGGGTTATTGTGAGTATTAAAGCTGTTGTATATAAAATACCTGTCGCTGTGCCTGGCAGTGATAGTAGTTAACCAGTAAACTGTAGCCTAATTGACCTTTTTTTTTTTTTTTTTTTTTTTTTTTTTTTTTTTTTTTTTTGAGACGGAGTCTCACTCTGTCGGCTTACTGCAATCTCCCCTTGTTGGGTTCAAGCAATTCTCCTGCCTCAGCCTCCTGAGTAGCTGGGATTACAGGTGCGTGCCACCACGCCCAGCTAATTTTTTGTATTTTTAGTAGAGACAGGGTTTCACCATGTTGGTCAGGCTGGTCTCAAACTCCTGACCTCGTGATCCCCCCACCTCGGCCTCCCAAAGTGTTGGGATTACAGGTGTGAGCCACTGTGCCTGGCCTAATTAATTTTTTAAGGTATGCATAAGGCACAGCAATCACTGAGTAAATGTTAGATATCATTATTACGAGGGTAATATATACATTAAGGTAAATCTATTTGATAGATCAATACTTCTAAAATATAATAACCCCTGGTCAGTTAACATTGGAAATCCTGCATCTTACATTCCTTTTTGAATTTATTCATTCACTCACTCAATAAATATTATAAAGCATCAAGCCCTCCTGGAGTTTTCAGTCTAGAAAAAAACACATACATTAACATATAAACATGCAATTACAAATTTTACTTAGTGATATGGAGGAAAAGAAAAGGCAATCAAGAAAGAGGTTAACATAGTGGACCTAATTTTTATTGTGATGTCAGAGAAGGCTTTTCTGAAGAAGTATTTAGTTAGACCTAAAAGATTAATAGGAGCTAGAAAAGAGAAGAAAATAAAATTCCAGAAGATAGGAATAAATGAATGAGGGCATGAGTAAAACAAAACAAATAAAAGACACAATCATTTTGAGGAATTAAAAGAAAAACTAATAGAGTAAGGGGAAAAGTGGGGCAAGAGGCAGTTGTAGAGGTAAGCAGGGGCCATATCACATACCTGCACAGGTCAGGATACAGAGTTTGAGTTTAAGTGCTATAACCTTCTTCCACTGAAGGATTTAAGCTGATAAATAATGTTATCTGATTCATGTTTGTAAATGATCACTAGAGAATTTTGGTAAAAGATATCAGAGTGAGAAGATTTTTCAGACTACTCTCCCTCCCTCAAAATCAGCTATAAACAAGAAGAAGCACCAAAAGAAGAAAACATCATCTCCTCTGAAACAAGGAAAGGATCATAACCACAAACCACAAAATGTGAAGATCATCTGCCCAATACTGAGGAACTTTGGAGCGAAGGTGTTGAGAGATAACCAAAACCAAAAACCTCCTCAGACCTCAAACCTTGGATACATATTCGTCTTCAAAATCCACTTCAACAATTTTTTGATTATGATAAGGCTTAAGGGAATGGGCCACAGGAAACATGATTCATGACCCAGTAAAAACCCAACTTCAAAGAGCCAAGAGTAGAAAAGGTGGAGCTGAAGAAGAAAATACCATTTTTATGATCCACAACCAGAACCCTCTCTGGTGAGAGGGGACAAAAGACAAGAAGAACACAAATCACCCTATCACTTCTGAGAGAACCTGTGATACAAAAGGCTTCACAACAAATTGTGTGTGAACATGAGAGGACACATGCCTCTGGGTAGAAGATACAACAAATATGGTAAGATGGTGTTTCAGGCAGCAATCTAAATTTGAGTCTGTGTACCATTCCACCTTACTTTCCTATGCCTCTCCCTATACCATTCTGAAACAAGTCACCCAGATAGAGTTGCCTTTATTTTAAAAATGAATAATAACCAGAGAGCAATCAGTAGAGGATTTATAAATAGATGCTGGGAGGAAGGGAAAAGTGAAAGGACAGGAAAATAAATTTAAAGAACAAAGCTGGAGGCCTCACGCTACCTGACTTCAAACTGCAAGGCTACAGTAACCAAAACAGCATGGTAGTGGTACCAAAACAGATATATAGACCAATGGAACAGAACAGAGGCCTCAGAAATAACACCACACATCTACAACCATCTGATCTTTGACAAACCTGACAAGAACAAGAAATGGGGAAAGGATTCCCTACTTAATAAATGGTGCAGGGAAAACTGGCTAGCCATATGTAGAAAGCTGAAACTGGATCGCTTCCTTACATCTTATACAAAAATTAATTCAAGATGGATTAAAGACTTAAATGCTAGACCTAAAACCATAAAAACCCTAGAAGAAAACCTAGGCAATACCATTCAGGACATAGGCATGGGCCTATGACTTCATGACTTAAACACCAAAAGCAACAGCAACAAGAGCCAAAATAGACAAATGGGATCTAATTAAACTAAAGAGCCTCTGCACAGCAAAAGAAACTACCATCAGAGTGAACAGGCGACCTACAGAATGGAAGAAAATTTTTGCAATCTACCCATCTGACAAAGGGCTAATATCCAGATTCTACAAAGAACTTAAACAAATTTACAAGAAAAATCAAACAACCCCATCAAAAAGTAGGCAAAGGAGATGAACAGACACTTCCGAAAAGAAGACATTTGAATAAATGACATCTGAAAAAACAGACACATGAAAAAATACTCATCATCACTGGTCATCAGAGAAATGCAGATCAAAACCACAATGAGATACCATCTCACACCAGTTAGAATGGTGATCACTAAAAAGTCAGGAAACAACAGATACTGGAGAAGATGTGGAGAAATAGGAATGCCCTTACACTGTTGGTGGGACTGTAAACTAGTTCAACCATTGTGGAAGACACTGTGGCGATTCCTCAAGGATCTAGAACTAGAAATCCCATTTGACCTGGTCATCCCATTACTGGGTATATACCCAAAGGATTATAAATCATGCTACTATAAAGACACATGCACACGCATGTTTATTGTGGCACTATTCACAATAGCAAAGACTTGGAACCAACCCAAATGTCCATCTATGATAGACTGGATTAAGAAAATGTGGCACATACACACCATGGAATACTATACAGCCATAAAAAAGGATGAGTTCATGTCCTTTGTAGGGACATGGATGAAGCTGGAAACCATCATTCTGAGCAAACTATCACAAGGACAGAAAACCAAACACCACATGTTCTCACTCATAGGTGGGAATTGAAGAATGAGAACACTTGGACATAGGGTGGGGAACATCACACACCAGGGACTGTTATGTGGTGGCGGTAGAGGGGGGGGGATAGCGTTAGGAGAAATACATAATGTAAATGATGAGTTAATGGGTGCAGCAAACCAACATGGCACATGTATACATATGTAACAAACCTGCACATTGTGCACATGTACCATAGAACTTAAAGTACAATAAAAAATAATTCTACTTAGTACCATTCTTTTAACATGAATATTGTTTTAACATTAATTCACTAACAGCAACCTTTTTATTAGCACATAATGAAGAGAATAATTGTTAATGTGAAAAAAAAAGAAAATTATTTACCAGAAGAGGAATTACTTCATATAGCAGATAAAGAGTTCAGTTATATAGTTCACTACATATTCAAAGAATGTCAACATGACATTAATCTTCAAAAATAAAGCTCAAAGAAGAGTTGTGAAAGATTTTTAAAAATGTGAAAGATTTAAAAAAAAAATGAAAGAGAAAAAAAGAAACTCTTTGATGAAAGCCATGTCAGAGCAATAAAAACTAATTAAATAGAATTTAAAAATCAATGAAGGGATAGGAATATATAGAATAAATGAGTTCACACAAAAGGAAATGGAAAAGAGCAATCATGATGACACAGTTGTAGAGAAGATAATAAATACCATTCATCATCACAAATGACATTTGACATACACAAGCTTGTATCCCTGAAGAATTTAGAAAAATGGAACCAAGCAATATTTGGTTATTAAAAGGGGAGGTCTTTCTATAACAAAAAATAATCTTCTGATCAAAAGAGTATTCCCCCAAAAACCTGATTCAGAACCTAATAAGTTTAAAGAACTTCAAAGATACAAGCTGCATGGTATATAGGCAGGAAAAAATTGTCACCTAAAAGTAGGAAAAACCAGGCTGGCTTCAGGCTTTTGAGTCACATCTACTTCAAGAAGCAGTAAAACAATTCCTACAAGTTCATTATTTTATCACCATTCAGTCTCTCATTAGCTCTCTAAAATCTACCTTTAGTCTTCTACATTGTGCTGAAGTTAGGATTCTCAAAGTTCTACAATGACTTTTTCACCAAAATATTTAACAGATTACCCCTTTTTCTCAGTCCTCATTCTCTTTGACTTCTCTCTTTTGGCCGTGCTGATCAATTCCTTCTCAAAAGTCTCTTCTTTGGCTTTTTGATATTGCCTCTTTTATATTTTGATATTACTATTCTTTTCTCCTGTCTCTCTGACTTCTCATCACATTTTTGCTTTTTCTTTCTATAACCAAAAAGCAAACATCCCCCTGATTTGACTGGTGACCCTATGCCACATTCCTCTCTTTGAAAATCTATCCAACTCTAGAGTTTCAACTATAATATCAATAGGAATACTCCCAAATCTATATCCCCAGCCTCGACATCTCTTCTTTACTTCAGCTTCTTCAACTCTTCTAACAGCTGAATTACCAACAGTTCTTTAAATGTTTCATTTTTCTCTCCTAAAATTGACTTTCCCTCTTAATTACAGTTTTTAATAATGATATCACCATGCTCTCAACCTGCAGGCTTAAAATCTGATAGCCATCTTTTATTCTTTTCCTTTTTGCTTGCTCCCTAGGTCCCATTAATTTCCTAATTCTACCAAATCTTCCTCCAAAATCTCTTGAATCCGACTTTTCCTTTGCATTTTCACTGCTGCCAACCTAGATAATGTTCT
Source organism: Theropithecus gelada (assembly GCF_003255815.1). Lineage (NCBI taxonomy): Eukaryota > Metazoa > Chordata > Mammalia > Primates > Cercopithecidae > Theropithecus > Theropithecus gelada. The sequence continues at coordinate 114,018,027 of NC_037668.1, forward strand.
AGGCCTTTAACACCAAGATGGTAACAGAAACTTCCTATCCTTGGCACTGTTACCAGACCGACTTTCCGATTAATATCTCTGCTTAGAAACCTACAAAATTCCCCTTTGAGAACAAGATAAAGTTAGAATGATCATTTGACAGTTAAGAATGTTCACAACCTGACACCATCAAGCTTGGATCTTTATTTGTCTGCTTTAGAGGAAGAAAACATGGATTCAAATCCTGGCTCTATCGTTTACCAACAATGTCATTGTGGGCAAGTAAATTAACTCTTTGGGCTTCAGTTTCTTCACCTGAAAAATGAGGATAACACTACTAACTTTACAAAGTTCTTTTAAGATAATATATGTAAAGAGACTGGTAGAGCATCTTTCACAAGGTACTCAGTAAATGATAGCTATTATGCTGTTATAAAAAAAACTCACCTACTCCTCTCACCTATCAAAATCTTACCCATTCTTAGAGCTTAGGTCATAACTAACTTTGTCCACAAGATCTTATTCTGAACAGCTCAGCTTTAAGCGACTTTTCAGAGAGACTCCATCAAAAAAATACTACTTTTTTTAACCTTTGAACATCTCTAGCCCATACACTTACTTTGCATCTCTCTACAACATTTATCCTACTTTATCACAATATATATTTAATAGTTATAAATATCTTCATTGTGAAATACAAGCTTTTTCTGAGCAATTACTGGGTTATACATACTTTGTGTTCCTGCCTGGCATATAGCAGAGACTAAGTAAATATCTGCTGAATATTACTGTTTCACCTGCCAATATTGAATGACTATTTTTGAATTTACAGAAGAGATTGACGCTCATCTGATCAGACTGACTTTTTCTGAAGAAAGTAAATTACTTCCATAACTATTTGCTTAATATGACATGTCCAGTGATTCAATTTTATGACCAATATGTTGATAATTGCTATAGTTGAAGAGTTTATTTCTCTATAATAGTATATTCTTCATATTTTATTTTTAAACCTCAAACATTTACTCTAGCAAGAGTGGCTCAATACCTATCAAATCACTTTTAGGAATAACCATGAAGGAAACACAAGCTAAAAGAGTGACTTCACCTTCTCCCATTCTATGGTTTCTAGAGCTAAGCCAAAGACTCAAATTTTATTTTCATTAAATAAATACTTTAAGATATATTTTAGTCCACTTGAAATTTTGACCAAAAAAACAACTTCCAAAGACATAAAGGTAAATTATACAAATATGAAGTGTAAAAACAATATTTCCAACACTGTGATTTTAAATGGCTTTGAGTGGTTTTTAAATGATTTTAGAAATTTTTAAATGTTGATCTCTAATTCCCACCTATACAACAAAAGAAATTCAGGGCTGAAAAATTCAGTCTATTATCTCACAGTTTCGTTTATATGATATTAAACAAGTGCCTTGGTTTATTTTTTTATTTTTATTTTTTCCCCTCCCCACATTGAATTGACTGATAACTGGTTCTCCTTGTGTTAGGCAAGGGGAGCTTTAATTAACCCATAAATATAAATTGACCATATCATAAGGACAGTCAATGATTCATTACACAATAATCTCTATATAAAGTAAGTTTTACACCCTATTTTAATCTATTTGATGCTATTTTGCTGTGATAATATTTAATAGGCGTATTTTAATGTATTTTTCTTTAATCTACCATATTTTTATATCCTTCTCTTAACATGACTATGCATTCTCCTACGGTTTTCAAAATATAAATATATTATCTATACTTAGCAGTTGAATTACTGATTGAATTTCAACTGAACAAGAAAAACAAATAGTTTGCCCACTACTTAACCAGAATGAAGTAACCTTTTAGCCTACCAGTTGAAGAACAAAAGCACAATATTTGAGCCAGGGTTACATTCTGGCAGATGTGTTACAGCAACCATAAATTCACTTACCGTGCCAGAATGCATTTCTGTGACAGATTTTATCTGTTATGTATTGTTTGGTCCAGAGAACTCTCTTTAAAATGTACTTTAAAGAGAGTTTAAAATGTAAGTTAGCGTATTAAGAGATACTAAACAAAACAAAACAAAACAAAAAAAACTTACGGGAGGTCCAGTGTCTCCTTTTGGCCCTCTCAGATACTCCATTTCGAGCATTGTATTTAGATCCTCATAATAATAATAATCATAAAGCTCAGTTTCATAGCTATTTTCGATGGGATAAGTAGCATCAGGATAAAATTCACCTTCTTTCCTTAGATCAAGGTGATTATCCACAGACGGTTCATTTGACACTCTGTACAAGCTTGTGTTTAAAATCGGTTGCATTTCCATGAGTTCATTAGTATGTAGATTTGCTGTGATAGCCTTCTTGAGATTAGTAATTGTATCTTGTGTTATTTGTGGAAGAATAGATGGCATCTTCTTAAACAGTGACAGACCAGTTACTCTATCATCATGTTGTGTGATATTGTCAGATATGTTTAGAAGAGAACTAAATTTCTCTTTGGTATTCATTCCTGCCTCACTGATGCGATGAGGGGTCACTGACAGGCTTAAATTTGTCTGAGTATCTTCCTCAGTGATCATTTCTTTGGCCTGAATCCCATGGTTTGGGAGATCCACAGCAGAGACATTTCCTGACTGAAGAGAAGATAACTGAGATCTTGATATCTGCTGTTCTCGTCTTTCATACACCGTTTCAGAATCATTATTTATGATATTTGGAATACTTCTGCCTTCAGTAAATGTATCCTCTGACAGTACTTTTTCAGCAAATCGTTTGGGCGGGGGAGAGTGTTCCAGTATCTTAGTTGGTATGAGAGTTGTATGAGGAAGGTTTGTTTCAGGTTGGTATTTGTCTGCTTGGCGACACTGCTGTTTCACATATCTGCAGTAGTCTGCAGATGCTTCTGCAGAAGGAATAATATCTAACTGACATACTATTCCTTCAAAATGGACAGAATTATTATTCATACTTCCTAAAGTAAACACACTATTAGAATCAAAGGTCTGAACTTCTGAAATAGTCTCTGTGCTAAAATATTTCTTTCCACACTCAACAAACATTGAGACACTTTGGTTTCTAATAGTAATGGCAAATAAATGCCATTGCTCATCATGAACACTGTAGTTGAAAACTACAGCCTGCTTTCCTCTAATGTGTACTACTAATTTTTTAGGTAGTAATTGCACTCCTAATTGCAGTCTATTTTTATTTCTAATGCTGAAGAGAAATGCATTGTTCACCCGATGTGACTGTAACCCAGTTAATATTGTAAACGGCCGCCCTAAGTTGACTGGTAAAATTTTCATGAAAGGTGTCTCAATATAAGCATCATTTTTTAAAATGACGCCTGATTCTGTTAAATGGACCCCCTGAGGTAATGGTGTAGATGATGCTGGTACAGCAGTCGCTGATGATGAGTGTCTTACATCTTTGCCTCCAAGGCCTAGTTGATGAAGAATATCTATGCCTGGAAATTTGAAAAAGAGAGAGAAAGAATCTTACTTTTATGCATTCATGTGTTCATATAAATGTTTGAATATGAGGAAATCTTCGTTGTAGCAACAGTAATTTCTAAAATAACCATGTTCTATCAATAACTAATTACGGGTAATGAGAAATAGGGAGGAGGAGAATAAGACATTATACTCAATAATTTGAATAAAGTACATGCTCCTCCCCCTACACACACACCAATCTCTAAACCCAAAACTTATTTATTATTAGTTTATTTATTATTTTGGAGGCAGGGTTTCCATCTGTTACTCAGGCTGGAGTGCAGCAGCATGATTATAGCTCACTGCAGCCTTGAACTCTGGGGCTCAAGGGATCCTCCCACCTCAGCCTCCCAAGTAGCTGGTACTACAAGGGCATGCCATCATACCTGGCTAATTTTTGTATTTTTCATAGAGACAGAGTTTTGCTCTATTGCGCAGGATAGTCTTGAACGCCTAGGCTAAAGCAATCCTCCCACAGCACTGGGATTACAGGTGTGAACCACCACACCTGGCCTCCAAAATTTAATTAGTTTAGCTCTCTTGGTTTCCATTTGACTAGGATTCTTATTTGTTACTTCAATGAATATACATGTTCAAAGATTCCCAGATGCCATTTGGTTCTTTAATTTAGAACTTAAAATTTAATGACATCTATGTTAAAGTGAAACTGGAGTCATACTTCCAAAGATAATTGTGATTTGGAAAGCATTTTATAAATTAGATTCACAAGATCCCTTAAAGTATAATTTTTCAGGCTGTTTTTCCTTCTAACCTTCTGGGAATTTACAAGTTGCATGGAAGCTTTGCCCAATGCCTACTATCTTAAGTGTGTACTACACTTAAAGTACTCTGGTTACCAAAGTCCTTTGATAATTCCTGGATAAAAGAATTTAAATTCATTTTATTGGCAATCACTCTGCTTTTTCTGTTCCTTCCAAGCTTCTCTTTCTTCCACTTTTTTCCAGTCCTCCAGAGTAACTTTTATCCAACTTTTAGACTCTTTCAATATCTATTATTGAATATGCATTTTACATAATACAGATTTGATATAATTATGGATTCATCTGATTTATTATTCATTGTAATATTACCAATAGTATATTGTTTGTCTCCTTTACCCAATTAAAAGCTTCTGGAAAACTGGATCTGTCTGATTCATTATTAGATCTCTTCAGCACCTGCCTTGCAAATAGTCCTGTAATTTCTGAATGAATAAATTTGCCCCACAGCAATCTGACCAGGGCTCATATTCACCTCTGGAGTGATATAAATTTAAATATCACTTATAAAGAATGACAAATTCTGTCTTTAAAATACAGAATGGCAGAGTCAGCTGTATGATCTTTATTATTCTTTGGGTTATAAATTTCCCATCTGTATCTTTGCATAAATATAATCATCTCCAATCAGAAATGTTAGAGAATTGTGATAAGTAAAAAAAATAAAAGTTTTTGAAGATTAGCCAGGAACATTTGGCATCACCTTACTTTTTCCTTTTGTAGGAAATTAGTAGATATTTGATAATGCATGCTTATTACAAATAACAAAAGATAAGGGAGAATCTCAGTTCCCATATCTCACAACTGTGTACAACAATGAAATTACTGAATGCCATTCCTGTGTAATCTAGCGATGCAATTTAAATGTTTTCTAACAGAGATCTTCGCAAAACACTCAAGTGTTTTAAGGTTAGAACAACCATCATTTTATCAATAAAATAGTTGTAATTTCATGACAGTTTTAAAGGATAAAAACATTTATATCTATGATATTGTAAGACAGAGTATCTCAAACTTTTCCACCAAAATATTCCTAACACCAGTGTAGAATTATATGCACCTCCAAGAATTTAGGGAAATATTTCAAAGAGTCCCCATATAATCACCAAAAAAAACCTTTGACTTCTTATGTTTTATCATCATAATTCATGCAAAATTTAAACTTTAATCCATAATATGTCTGGTTGTTTCAATATACAATATACATTACTTAGGAGCTAAATCAGCTAATTGTACTCATCCCCAATCTTCAGTGAAAATTTACAGTGCTGAAACTAGCTATGTTAGTCTGTGACATTGGATATCCTCACCCAGGGTTACCTAACTCTAAGGGTATGCCTAGCTCAATCTGAGAAGTAAACTATGGAAGGAACACTGCTTCTGTGGAAATCACAATGCTTAAATTTAAAGTATATATGATCATAAAGTATCAGAAAGCTATAATTCTGAGATACCAGATAAACTACATATATAAAAAACAATCATACATGTGTTATATCAAGGGCTGCATGCTGCCCCAGAAACATCTCCCCTTGCATTTATCAAGAACCCCTGCCATCTAGTGCTTCAAATTTCTGATCCTATTATACAGAAATATTATCGGGAAGAGTATTATTTGAAAACTTTAAAAAGCATATATGTGTTTTCCATGTTTCTTTATATGTATGTTTCCTCCAATTCTATTTTTAGTGGAGCTTTCATGACAAATAATTGTTTTATAAAAATCAAATGTGTTTGAACACATATTACTGAATAAATTTCCTGTTATTGAACCATGATTGCATCCCTAAAATAAAATCTTATTAGTTTTACGGTATTCTCTTGATACCTCGCTGGATTATTGACTAATAATTTTATGTAGAATCACTGCATCAATATTTATGAGTTGACTGGTCAGTGTTTTTCACTTATTGTCTTATCTTTATCAGACAATAATACTGAAATTTCATTATTTTCTATAGCCTAAAACAATTTCAGTAACCTTTGAAATTACATTTTTCCCCAAAAAGTTACAAAAACTCACCTCTAAACCAAATTGATAATGTTGGCTCTTTCACTGATAGCGCTTCATCCACTTTCCTAATCTCTTCTATGTTAATTGATTTATTCTAATTTTCAACTGCATCTTGAGACGATTTTAGAAATTTACATTTTTTCTGTGAAATAATAAATTTCCTCTAGGCTTTCATATGTATTACCCAGAAATCTTCACATAATTAATAATCTCTTACAATTATTTTTGTTTTCCTATGCCTGTGGCCCTCTGTCTCATTTTTCCAATTTTGAATATTTTGCTCTATTTATTCTTAAGTCGGTGTCATTATTGGTCATTTCAAATCTATACAGCCTTCAGATTTGTTTATCTACTTTTTTTTGTTTGTTTTCTATATCATTAACTTTAGCATTTATCTTTATTATCTCTTCCCATTTTATTTTGTTTAATTTTACTCTTTTTCTAATTTCTGAAGATGAGTAATTAGTTCTTTATTTTTCTTTTCTTCCTTGATAATGAAGGCATTTAAGCTATACATTTTCCTGAGTGCTGCTTTAGCTGCATCTCCTAGATTTCGATATGTAGCATTTGCATTTTTGTTGTTTTCTGGAAAGTATTTTTATTTGTATTTTCTCTTTGACCCAAATGGTTTAAGAAAAAAGTTTTATATTTTCAGTTGGAAAGGTCTTTTTGTTTTCTTATTTTTGTTATTAAAATCTAACTTAATAGCATTATGATCAGAGAATGGTGTCTAATCAGCACTTTCTTTTTTAAAACTCAATTAGCCTCATGAGTGATCAATTTTCAATAACATTTCATAAGCACTTGGAAAGGTGTTTCAAGGCAGAAAATTTAATACATACCAGTTGTACATCATTGTTTATGTAATTTATATCCTCTATATTCTTGTTTATTTTTATACAATTAATCTGCCACCAACTGAGAGGTAAAGTCTCTTACCAGTAGTGTGTCTATTTGGTCTTTTCTCTCTTGTGGTCTTTGCTTTATGAATATTGATGTCATGGTTTTTATGCACAGATAATCATACAGTTCACATATTTATTGAGTACTGCACCTTTCAGAATTACAAAAAGAACTTCTATGTCTAATTTATTGGGTTTTTTTTTTTTTTTTTTTTTTTTTGGCGTTACCTTAACTGGTGGTAAGACTAAGCTTCCCTCAATAGACTTTCTTTTTGTTTACATTTGTCTGATACACCTTTGCCTTTGTTTTTGTTTTCATCTACTTTGAAACGCTGTGCTTTAGGTAAAGAAAAAGGGTTTGTATTTGTTTTTTTATCCAATCTGAATTTTTTCTTTGAATATATAAACTAAATCTATCTACATTTGCTAATATGATGGTTTGTTTAATCTGTTGTATTATTTTGTATTTTACCACTTTAATTTTTTGAAGTCTTTCACTATGTAGTTTGTTTCCTTTGCTTTGCTTTGTATATGTCTTTTGAGATTTAGAAGGGTTTGTATTTTTATTCTAAGGCTTTCCTTTAAAATTTCAAATGTATATGATACCCCTAGTCCTTTCATTAGACATATCTATTACTTCTTTCCTTTGAACAATGTTTTATTTTCCTCCCTTTAACCCTTTCCCATACCCTCTAATATTAGTCAATAGGAGTATCTTTCTTAGTGTTTATCTTTTCATTGTTAAATATCCTTATATTTCTTTCATCTAATTTGCCAACCGTATAATATTTAATGCCTAGCTTCTTCAGATACGGCAATCAGCAAAATTAACCTACTCTCCACATGTTTACTCTCTTCTCCTACTATTTTTCTGTAATTGTACCATTCCTACATTATTAGTTTGTATGGCATTTATATTTTTCCTTTTCCCACATTTTCTTTTGACAAATAGAGCTGGACTTTTGTAGTAGCTTCTCCAATCACTTCTCTTTGGCTGAAGTTTATCCTCTATTAGTTTCCTCAAGAAGGGTTTATGGGAACATTTCCCGAGTGTTGTTCCTTTTCAGAATTGATTTTTTGTAGACTTGTACCTTACATTTCGTGGGATATAAAATTATTTCATGATACTTTATTTCCTTGAATATATTGCAGCTGTAGTTCCATGGTTCTCAGGTGGTCCTTCTAAATCTGAAGTCAGCTAAATATTTTTCTCCTTATAAGTGACTCCGTATTTTTACCAACATTCTTGAAAGAGTTGTTCTTTATCTTTGAAATGCAGTAATGTTATTAGAATATGGCTCCATATTGACCATTCTTGATAAATGTTTTCAGGTGCTTAGTATGCCCATTCATTTCATAGATTCAAGTCTTTTTTTAATTTACTTCAGCAAACTTTTAGTGAATTGTATCCTTGAATATTGGTTCTATTTCATAGTTTTGGTTTTCTTCTTTAAAAATTCCTATTATGAGTATGTTGAATCATTGTTGTCTTCTACATGTATCATTTCTCTGTAATCCTTTTTATTATGTTCTTTAAATTCATTTTTGTTTGATTTTCTTATGTTTCTCTACTGTTTCCTTGAAAGTATAACTTCCCTTTGTGCTCCTTCCAATTTCATCTAGATTTATGAGGTAATTTTTCTATTACTTCTTTACTGACTTCTACAAGCTCACAATTCATATTGTTTTAATATCTTGCCTTCTTTTACTTTTCCCTGAGTTCTTTCATTTCTGCCTTAGTATCTTTCTCTGTATAGGTGATAAGGGGGGCATATTTGGTCAGAATATTTGTCGGTTTAACAGCAACATTTTTTGTGTGTACATTCTCATTTTTGCTGCTTTTCCTTACATGTTTCCTTATTGTATATTTCTACTTGTGCTGTGCCAACTCCTTTTACTCATTAATTCCTAGCCCAGCAACTTATAGCAAGATGCTGGCAGAAGAAGATGATGGGCTGTGACTTCGAAGTCTCAAAACCCAAAGGCTCTGCTCTGGTACTACCGGTTTCATTCAAATGGCTTCTAGCCCCACCTTCTTCTCTAAACCAAATCTAGTCCAGGAGGACTTCTGCAGTCAGCTCTATGTACAACCCTTCATTCTCCTTCCTCCATATGCCCTCATATCGGTATATGCTTCAGAATGAATCCTTCATCTCAGTTAGCAGATTTTTGCATTTTCTGAGATCTGTCCCCACTGATCCTTTTTAGCTATTATCCGTGCTTCTTTATTATACTTTACCCTTGGCAGCTTCTGCCTTCCCCAGACCCTGTAGCACTTGTGTACACGTGCTAAAGGTATATTTTGGGGTGTGCTTCTCACCTTCAGGAAGTCTGGTTTTGCTGGTGCTTTCTGAAGTCTCACTATTGACCTTATTCCATATGGGCTCTGCTTTTCTGAGCAGAGGGGTTTTTGGGGGTTTTTGGGGGTTTTGGGGGTTTTGGGGGTTTGCAGATTATATTAGTCCCCTAGTTTTGCTGAAAGTGATTTTTAAGTTTATTATTTCATTCATTTTTTTTTTTTCTGTATGATATCCAAGAACAAAAGTGGGAAGATAATATCTCTTGGTTTCAAGTTTATACTTAAAGTCTGCACCCATTTCACAAATGAAAAATCTCTGAAGCACAGAGAGATTAAATAACTTGGTAAAGGTCACACAGCTGATAAATGGTTGAGATGCATTTGAGCCCAATCAATATGGCTTTAAAGTCTCTTGACTGCTCCACCACACGACCTCTCAGCTATTATATTCCCCACACCACTCCACATATTCCTTGGCAAATCTCACTAATTAATCATGGCAGTATTACTTTTACCCCACAGAAATCTCAGTGAGGAATACTCTCTAGATAGCCACCAAAATTGGTACCTGAAGTGAAATTATCAAATTGTCATCCTAATTTTAAGCTTTCATACCTGAGTATGAATACACTTAGCAAATGTGTTTGAGCAAGATGATAAGAGAAGAGAGACTGAAGAACACTTAAGGGTCGAAGGCACATATGAGTGGAGCTGGGGAGAACTGGAGACAAAAAAAATGGGGGTGGGGGAGAGAAGAAGAAGAAAGGCTTTCACTCAGAGGTCAGACTCTTTAACATTTAATTTATACGTGGACTTAGATATCACCAAATTACAATTTGGGGTTGAATTTAGGTATTTCGTACCAATGTTAACAAGAAATAACTAAGTTGTCTGAAGTAAATTGCTTGTTTTGTGAGTGGCCCTATATAAAAAAATCAATCCAGTTCATGTCACTTGGAAAATCAGTTACCATTTAAAGAATATTAATGATCAACCCAGCACTGTATTAGGTACTTTACATTTTTAAAAAGTAAGAATTATAGCAGCATTTACTAAATTTCCTTGTACCAAGCACTATTCTAAGAAATTTAATATTTTAAGTCACATAATTCACACAACGACTGTATGAAGTAGGCACTGTTGTTATCTCCATGTGAGAGTTAGGAAAAGTAAGTCATAGAAAAGTTAAATTATCTGCCCAAGCTTACCCAGTTAGGGAGTGCAGAAGCAGAATTTGCACGCAGGCAGTCATCTAAAGCCAATTTCTTATCATGGTGAAATTTAGGAAAGGTATGTGTTACCTAACAGCAGAACTGACAGTATCTCCTTCCTTTATTTGCTTCTGAAGTGTAAAATAAATGGTGGTGTCACCAAGACAACGCCTTGTTCTTTTTGCTGTAAATACCAAGCCTAATGACTTCATCCAAACCATGGCTACAACAACCACATATGCTGACTCACAAACCTCTCTTCTAGGCTTGCATATCCAATTGTCTATTGAATTTATCCAATAGAAATCAGATGTTCCAAAAGCATTTCCACTTCAATGTATTTTCCCCAAACCTCATTTTACTTACTTGAGTGCTTCTCTCAGTGAAGAGTCTCACAACCACACAAGCAAGCAGAATAATCTTTTCATATTGTAAAGTAGATTATGCCAGTCTTCTGACCAAAATCCTTCAATGGCTTTCCAAGGTATAAGACACCTATGCCATTTATTCTCTTGTTATCTCTCTGATCACATCTCCTATCATTTTATCTTACCTAACTTTGCTCCAGCCAAACTAGTATTTTCCTTCATTCTGAAACCCACCCAACTAATTTTAAACTCATGGCATTTGTACTTACTGTTCTTTCTTGTTGGGATGCTCTAAACCCAGGTATTGATTTTAATCTGTATCCTTAGCTGTGAATATATTGATTTTAATCTGTGTCCTTGTACTGATTTTAATCTGTATTCTTAACTGTGAATATAACGCTTCAGTGAATTCTCTGAGTATAACAAATTTGGTAAGTTCTGTGAGTCCTTCTAAAGTATCACGGAGGCTCAGAGTAGTCTTGGGGACCCCTTAACTTGAAGCTAGTGTCAGAAGTAAGGGTGGTCTTGGGGACAGCTCTCTAACTTTATACTAGCCCGATATGGTTTGGCTGTGTCCTCACCCAAATCTCAAGCTAGTGTCAGAAGTAAGGGTGGTCTTGGGGACAGCTCTCTAACTTTATACTAGCCCGATATGGTTTGGCTGTGTCCTCACCCAAATCTCATCCTGAATTCCCACATGTTGTGGGGGGGGACCTGGTGGGAGGTGACTGAATAATGGGAGCAGGTCTTTCCCATGTTTTCCTTGCAATAGTGAATGGGTTTCACTAGATCTAATGGTTTTATAAGGGGGAGTTTCCCTGCACAAGCTGTCTCTTTGCCTGCTGCCATTGAGGTAAGATGTGACTTGCTTCTCCTGGCCTTCCACCATAATTGTGAGGCCTCCCCAGCCATGTGGAACTGTAAGTCCATTAAACCTCTTTCTTTTGTAAATTGCCCAGTCTTGAGTATGTCTTTATCAGCAGCATGAGAACAGATTAAGACATACCCCTTACTCATTTTTTTCTTCACTGATATATCTGCCCATTTCACAGCATTCTCCACTCTCTGTATTTACTCTTCCTTGAATTTCTTGCCATAACAAAGCTTATCTGTTTTTTTTTTTTTTAATCTCATCCTGTCAGAGTCCTGCTAAGTATATCCCTTCATTCCAATCTTTATTCATCCTACAAGGCTCAGTTCAAGACGTTACCTCCCCTTTAAGGCATCAGCACAATTTTCGTTTGTTGTTTCGTTAAACACTAATGAGAAATAGATCCTCTCTTAGTATGCTAATGAAATCAGTCTTCTAAGCTTACATACTATGTAGACACAGACAGCCCAAACTTTATGGTCTTTCATTTGAAACTTGTAGAGTAAGCAGCACTGATATTGTTATCGCAAGTTAGAATAAAAGAAAGATGAGGGAGAAGGAGAAAGGGGGAGGGAGAGGGAGGAGAGAGAAGAAGTAGATTGAGAAAGAGGGATGGAGAAAGAGGGAGGGAGAAAGGAGAAATTAAGTCTTAGTAGAGGATAAAACTATGACTCATAACCAAGTCTTTGACTCTAAACTCAGTGACTGTATCAATTGACTCTGTGTGGGGAATATAGTATATGCCTAAAGAAATAGATATGGGAGATCCAATGGTTATACTCGTTTTACAAGTACAGAGAACCAACGAACCATTATATGTGTGAATATTCAGCGATACTCTATCACAAATAATTGGAAGAAGAAGAATTGTATAATTATGTTTACTCCCTCAAAATGGGGAGATTTTTACATTTCTTAGTAATTGGTAGTTTAAAATACTTAAAAGAAAGTTATCAATTTTTAGATAAAAAGGAGTAATGTATCACTTTATAAATTATAACAAGTTACAGAGCTAACTCTTAACTATTAAATCACTGAATTAATATAACATAGCACTTAAATTTAATGAATTCTCACTGTTTTAAATTTTCATGTCTTGATCAGTTAAGTCCCCAAAGCTATATTCTTTCCAGTTTGTAGGAAAGAACAAATATGATTGTTTAAAATAAAGTCACCAAATTTGCAAATGAGAACGATTATACAGGCATCAACATACTTTTCTTTTTCTTGCCAATTTACTCAAACTGACTAAACTAGTAAACTAAACAAACTAACTAGACAATTGCCCAATATCCACTTTGTATTATTTTTTATAGTCTCAGCTAAATAGTCAATGTCAGAATCAAGACTCAAACACAGCTTCCCAGCTCCAGTTCACTGAGTTAAGGAACTAAAGGAAATTGTTTAAAATAAACCGCTTTATTTTATTTTTTCAAATATTATGAGGATATGGGGAAAAAAAGGATCTGGAGTTTTCCCCTTCTTCTACTCAAAGTTATTGTATCGTTATGTAACAGGCACAAAGCTAAACACTTTACATGTGTTGTTTTATCCACACAACAGCCTTGTGTAGTAAGTATTATTATTTTCTTCACTTTAGCATTGTTAAAAAAGAGGCTCAGAGTATTTAAGAAACTTGCTCAAGGTCAGTTAGATAATAAATGGTTGAAGCTGGACTAGACCTCCAAGATGCTGGCTCTGGAACACCTGTGCTTAAATACCATCATCACACTGGCTATGTTAAAGGTGGCAATTGTTTCTTAAAACTATTCTTAGTTTAAATAGCACGTCTATTCTGTATAAAGAGATAAATTCAAGTTTATTTATAAAATGAGAAATGAAGCTCTAAGCTATGTATAAAAGTTTCGGCTAAGTGCCCATACAAGTGTTTGTGCAGAAAGGACTTGAAGTTACTGCAGCTACAATGAACTGCTTCTGTTAACAATAAACACATTTCAGATTAATTTCTATGGGAAATTCTTCCTCGAGATGAGTATTCTACACGGAGATATTTACACATGTGGTTTTCGCACCTAGGGATCGTGAACCTGAGAAAGATGTGCATGTTAAGAATTAGTTACACATTATGCATGGTGCAAGTCATTGCAGAGAAGTGTTGTAGCTATGCCAGCATCTCACTGGCAGCCAGCCTACCAACACAGACAAAGTAATAACGAAAATACACATATCAGGTAAGAAAAGGTATCTATATCTGTCAAATCCTCAGAAAACTCAGGCTTACAAAATGAATTTTTCTTGAGATAGAATCATTTATTCATTAGATTACACCTAAAACTTGGACCAAAAAAACTTACAATTTACATCTATTAATAAGGTACTCAAAATGTTTTTTCTTAGCTGTGTTAAAATTTAAGGGAATTTACTGAAACCATGACAAATCACATAGATGCTTATTTCTTCTCATTCTTAAAATCTTACTCAAACAAGAATAAGGAAATGTGGTTTAAAACTACAGGGACAAAGTTAATGAGTAGAAGAAACAACAGCAGACAAAATATATCAACAAATTTTTGGAAAATGAAAAGCACATGAAGAAATTACCAGAACTGAAAAAAACTGAACCTAAGGGCTTACAGAGGCAAATGCTAATGACAGGCAGGCTGATTCATGTTGCAAAATCCTGAAAAGGCTCAAGAATTGAAGGTACCAAATCAATGAATTCAGCAATGAGACTTCAAACTGGGGGTTGGGGATATGTGAGGGTGGAGGATTGAAAGTTTGTATAAGAAGCTTCCGGACTGAAGGAGACCAAAGGTTAATGACATAGAAACATTGAATCAATCATACAGGAAAATGGAAGGGAAGCACCATATCGAGAAAGAATTTGGCTAAAATTGACATACAAAATTGTGAGACAATCCTCCCCGCACCAACCCAAGAACCTCTTTATATCACTTAACTCTAATAACAGTGGGAACTAGGATTATATTCTACAAGTAAGATATTGGAGGATTCTTCTCTAGAGAAGTTCTGCAGCCTCAGACATGTGTAGCCTAACAAAATAGTCAGACAGATTTCTACTTAGTCATCCTCTATGTGAAACATCTCAGTTAACTAGCCTACCCATGCAAACAGTTGTTAAGCATATTTTTAGTGTCTTACTTTTTTTTCTTTTTCTTCTTCTTTTTTTAAATTTTTTTGAGACAGAGTCTCACTCTGTCAGCCAGGCTGGAGTGCACTGGCACGAACTCAGTGCCCTGCAACCTCCGTCTCCTGGGCTCAAGTAATTCTTCTGCCTTAGCCTCCTAAGTACCTGGGATTACAGGCTTATATCACCACATCCAGCTAATTTTTTTTTGTATTTTTTAGTAGAGATGGGGTTTCGCCATGTTGGCCAGGTTGGTCTCAAACTCCTGACCTCAGATAATGTGCCCACCTCAGCCTCCCAAAGTGCTGGGGTTACAGGCAGGAGCCCCGTACCTGGCCAGTGTCTTACTTTTAAATGATAACAGAAATGCTGCATCCTTATAAATAACTTCTCCAACATAAAAGGCAGACCAATACAAAAATCTAGAACAAAGACAATGCAGAGAGCAGAAGAAAAGTTGAAAAAATCATCATTCTTATTCTTACAGCGATAAGAGTAGACATTGCATCAAAGAAATAAGAACAGGATGCTTAAAAAAAAAAAAAGGACTAGTCTCAGCGGAAAAAAAACTCTTAAAAATTTAAACACAGAAGAAATAAGAAATTAAAATGTTTGGAATAGTAAGTGATGAAAAATCTCATATAAAGTAGTACATAAAACAAAGACGGAAAATAGGATCTAAAAATAAGAAAATAAAGAGCCCAACACTGAAGATTTAATATTTAAAAGATATTGAAGAAAGAGGAAATATATATATCAGTAAGAAAAACATAATACAGGAAAATTCCCAGAAAATTAAGGATGCTTCCACCCTGAAAAGGCCTACTAAGTGCCTAGCACAATGAGTTGTAAAAAGACCTGTATCAAGAAAGATTATTGTAACATTCCAAAACATCAAAGATAAATAGATGATCTTAAGGGATTAAAAGGGAAATTAAAAGGTCATATATAAAGGATCAAGAATTAATATAACATCATATTTTAAAAGTCTGCAAGCCAGATAAAAAAGGCAAAAGATGAAAATCTTTCAAATTCTGAGGGAATAATATTTACAGCCTAAAATTTTATACTCACCTGAACTACCTCTAAGTATAAGACTGAGAATAAACACGTTCTCAGAAATGGAATGTTCTAAAAAATGCACCACCCAAGTGCATATTCTCAGGATGCAACTGGAGGATATGCTGCACCCAAATAAGGAAATAGACTATGAAAAATGAAATAAGAGTTCCAAGAACTCCATCTAACACAGATATCAGCTCTACTGGAAGCTTAGAGAACTACTGGTCCACAGCAGAGCAGAATTTTAGCATGTAGAAGGAATATCTCTCAGAAAAAAATCAAATTTCTGGAGTATTTTGTGTGTTTTTGGGGAAAATATATTTCAAAATATCTGAGATTTAGTGATAGTGACATAGAACATAAGGCAAACAGAAAAGGAGGCAATCTTGTAATATTTACAAGAAAAAAATATAAACGTACATGGCTCAGTGATTAAAAAAATATGCACATGGTCATAATAAGCTGCATTGTGAATATTAATTTAACCAAAAATTGGATAAAACTATATTGAGAGAATAGAAGGAGGAAAAGAAGACACAGAAAATAGTATAGAAATGTTAAATCCTCATCATTAATAATAGGAAGTCAATATAATATTTAAACATTATAGTATTAAATATAGATGTTAAAACCAAAAGAAGGTGCTAAAAGAGTTTGGGCAGAGAATAGCAGGAGTAGGTAAGGGGAAGGGACACTACTTTTTGCTATATGTTTTGTCATACAATTTGGCCTTTAAACTTTGTACAGTACTTGTAATTCTTTGATATACTGTTTTAAGTTTTGAAAAATCTCATAAGCACACAAATATTTATTTCTGATAAGTCTAACTTAGAATATCTCTCACTCAAACATATTCAGCAATATGAATATAAATAACATCTGTGATCATATAAAAACACAATTTTTCTGATAATGGTTTTCCAATCTCCTGATTAGGTGTTACAAATTGCATCATGCCAATTTAATCACAAAATTTCTTTTAGGAAAAAAGTGTTTCTAAGTTTCTGATAGTATACTATTTCCATTTCTTTCCTGTGCTCAAAAATATTCAATTTTCTAAAGTCTGAGAGGTTTTCTAAATGACTTTTCTTTTTGTTAAGAACTGGCAATAAAATTTTAGGTCTATAAGACTAAAAATTATGATGCTTGCCCTGAAATAAAAGAACATATTTTACATTCCGTAAATGAGATATTAAGAGTGAAAGAAGTATATTGTTTCTTTCATTTGCTACTTTTGTTGGTTCTAGATTTTTTAAAAATCTATTCATAAATATTTAATTTTCCCTGTATCTTTCTTTGCATGGGTTTCTAATATTTTGATAATAATATATTTGGTAAATTATTAAACTTGTAATGCCAGTGGCTGGCAAATGTGAAGCTAGAGGATGTTTAAGAGAAAGAGTTTTGTCTTCAGAGATGGACAGACCTAGATTCAAATCTAAGCTATAGGTGAACCACTTCTTTGAGTCTCAGTTTCTTCATCTATAACACGTACTATGTAGGTTCATTATGGTGATTAGAATAATATATGTAAAGTACCAGCAAAGGACATGATACAAAATATACATTTAATTAATAATTGTATTCTTCTCTTCCTTATCTTCTCTGTGGCTCTAGGAGTCTCAATTTTAAGGAATTTGTAGACTTTGCGGTCAAAATAGGAGCTCAAATCTTGGTTCTACCATTCATTAGGCTGTTACTTGGAGGTGGTTACCTATTCTCCTTAATCTTAGTTTCAGCTGTCCTATCATGGCCATAATTACAAAACCCTGCGATGAGGCAGTGTTGAAGAAAATGTATATTCTACTAACACAGTGACTAGTAGTTCATAGTAAGTTCTCAGAAACAGTAACAGTGATAATACCAATAAATTAAAAGAGAGAGTTTTTCTCCTCTTCATGACTACTTCAAGCAAAATGAAGTAACCTAAATGCCTTGGTCAGTAATAGTTTTTCATGAAGTTACATGTGACATGTGGCTTAATTTAATCATTTCCCATAAAAGAGATTTAGAAAATGTCTCCTAAGAAATATTTTAATTCATCTATGTAATAGTTGGAAGAATATTTTTCTGTATCTACTTGTCAATTTGGTCAACCAGAATACAACTCTGCCTTTTTGGCTTCTCTCTACCTTGCACATATTTCATTCTAATTTGTTTACTTGTATTTTTCTTACTTTCTCCAGCACAGTTCTAGGATTTTTCTCTTTGACTTTAGTATGTTTTTCACCTTTGACAAAGGCATTTTTTTCACTTTGGTGCTAGAGACATTATCTTATTTACATTTTCAATCATTGGCAATAGGATATTACACAGGAAATACAAGATGCTTCAATCATGTTTAAATGAATGAATTAGGATATACATACTCCTGAAACTCTATCATCATACTACCAGAATAATTAACTAGCAGGCACAAACAAAACAGGTTTAGGTTTATTTTCTAAACCTCCCCATTTGAATTAAATAGAATCCTAAGCCTACTACTATGCAAATTCCATTTTGTTTCTTAATGATGCAAATCTAGATGGAACATTTATTATATGCTTTTGTTGTATCAAGAAGTGCAAAGGTAATGCAGTCACAGTTTGCCACCCCCAAGAACTCCCACTTAAAATGAAGTCACAAGCAAAGCCTTTTTATTGTACAAAACTTCTCTTTTATAGAGTTTGCTTAAAAATGTAAGCAATTTCACAGACAGAAGATATGAGTAATTTCTTAAAGGTTATATTTCCCCCAAAAATTGGTTTTTTTAACCGTACATTCTCATGGTACTGGGTGGAATTTTTGTTATTGTTTAATGTTGAATATAAGGCTATGATGAGTTAAAAGTTATGTACTTTTGCTGTCTGGAAGTAGAATTTTTAAGTAAGCAAATAAATTAAAAGGTAATTTTCTTACCTTGTTCTTGTGCATGAACAACAACCCCAGCCACACATAGCACAATAAAATGAAGAAGTGGTTTCCTAGGAAAAGAAAAAAAATTAGGGAAAAACTTACTAGTTGGACATTTACAGTCTTATAAAATCCAAAACAAAGTCTATGCAAGATTAAGAATTAAGCGTTTATTTTAAATAGCATGGTATTTTAATATTCATAGTGGTTAAGACCAAAGGCTCTGAAGGGAAATTCCAGTTTTGCCACTTACTGTGCGACTTGGGCACACTTTTTAACCATTCTGTGCCTTAGTTGCTTTATCTGTTAAACCTATCTCATAAGATTTTCTGAAGATTAACTTAAAAAGTTCACGTAAAGCACAGGAAACAGTACCTGGCACATGGGAAACATTCGATAATTATGAACTAGTGTAGGTAGTATTATTATCATATATTATGTTAAATTACCATGTATGCAATTTCATACAAAGTAATAGAATTTTCCACAAAAATAATGCAAATTATAGTTGCTTAACTATAGTGATTATAAATTGAGGGAACCAGCTATTTATTTGTTTAAATTAATGGTTATATGTGAAAGTCATTTGAATATCATACTTAAATTACTGGTACTAGATTCATGATTCTTTGGTTTTGAAAATAGCAATGACCTGTAGATGTCAACACTGAGCATTTTGATTAGTAGTAGCTATAAGCACAGTACCCAATCACTACAAATTAAAATGTCCATTTGTATTGATGAGGTTTCTAAGCAAAAATATTTTGTGACATTGTTAGTATAACCAAACTTTTAACAAATTTTGCTGAACATTCTTCATAATTGGCTGTATCTACCTCCAAAATGAAAATTAGAGAAATAATTTTGAAGAGATATGATAAGCATGCTGAAAACAATACTTCATTACCTAATTTTGCTAATATAGACCCTGATTCTGTTTTTGATTCTAACCCAGGGACTGTTCAAATGATGTATTTGTAAAATGCAGTTCTGCAAGGAGTGATTATAGAGCTGTCTATAAACCATTAATTCCTTTTTATTACATTCCTGATGTGCTAGTAGTAATTGGTACATTTTCTATTTATTACTAATAAGATGTTTTTACCTTTACCAACTAGTATAAGGAGCATCTTAATGTAAGAAAGATGATCTTTTTACAAAGTTTAAGCCAGCAAATATAAAATCAGACTATTTATAATGGAACACAAATCTCATTTGTATTAAAATGGTATTTATCCTTTGTTAGTAATTCTAAAATTGAACATTCTATGGCCATACTTAGTCCATAGCACAGCTGTTATAAGACAAAGTTTTGATAGAATACTTAACAACTGTCACTAACTCTACAAACAAATCAACTGAATCATTGCAGAAATTTCAGCTGATATGGATAAATAACTAAACCATATATTGCAATGAGGCCTATGAAACATTCTTATATATGACATTATTCATTTAGATGGATGGTTCCCAAATGTTAAACTCACCTGAGCAACTTGTAAAAAATGCAGATTTTGGGCCCCAACACAGAGATTATGATTCAAAAATTTGCGATGGATATCCAGGATGCATACATTTTAAGTAGGTGATTCTAATGCAGATTGTATGTGTACCAAACTCTGAGACAAAACTATTTAGAACATTCACTGTGTTTACATTTACAATGTTATTAAAATATATCTAAATAGATTTTACTTTTGCTTAAATCATATATATCTAATTTTATAACATGACATGACCCTTAAATTTTTATTTGGCCCTTTAAAAATCCTTTTCTACTGCACTAGGTCAGTGGTTTTCAAACTTTAGTGTGATCAGAATCACATGAAGGACTTGTGAACAATCGCTGGGCCTCACCCCCAGAATTTCTAATTAAGTATGTCTGGGGTGGGGCTCAAGAATGTGCATTTATAACAACTTCCTGCATGTGCTGATGCTACTGATCTGGGACTACATTCTGAGGACCACCACTCTAAAATAAATGACCCTCAAGAGATGATATAAAGTCTGCCTGTTTGGATCTTTTTACCCCTTGGCTGCACACTGGAATTACCTGAGGAGTTTTGTCTTGTTTTTGTTTTTGTTTTCTTGAGAGAGAGTTTCACTCTTTGTTACCCAGGCTGGAGTACAGTGGTACGATCTCGGCTCACTGCAACCTCTGCTTCCCAGGTTCAAGCAATTCTCCTGTCTCAGCCTTCTGAGTAGCTGGAATTACAGGCACCTGCCACCACACCCAGCCAATTTTTGTAATTTTAGTAGAGACAGAGTTTCACCATGTTGGCCAGGCTGGTCTCGAACTCCTGACCTCAGGTGATCTGCCCACTTCGGCCTCCCAAAGTGCTGGAATTACAGGCATGAGCCACCGTGCCTGGCCTACCTGGGGAGTTTTAAAAACTACTAATAATTGGATCTTTCTCTCCCTGCTCCACAGAGATTCTGATTTTAATGTGTCCATAGCACAGGCATTTTAAACATTTTCCAGTGTTTCTAATGTGCAAACAAGGTTGAGGACCATTGTGCAAGATTAAAATGATGTGTGGGCTCTCCAGGATGTATCCTAATGTGATTTAGAGCTTGAGTAAGGAGGCTATTTACCTTTTGAACTTATATTTAAACATATAACTGGCAGGATACATATCAGTGAGATTAAGAAACTGCTTACTTAGGATTACAGTCAATGAAGGATGGCGCATCTGAATTATGCTGTCTTAAGTAGAAAGTCGAATGTGAATGGAGGCATGTCTCACCTGCCCAAGGTAATCAGGCTCACTCAGATGCATAGAAACAACCCAACAGGCACTTTTCCCTTAAAAATAACTAATGACGATTACAACAGCCAGCACTGCTCATTTAGCAATTCAACAAACTCATCAACTTCCCCAGTGACCTCAGTGGAGAAAAATGGAAATAAACATGTTAACAAGTTCATTCCTGGTGTGAGGCAGGAAAACCTGAGTACATCAAACATCTTTCTTTAGACAGGTGATCCTAGGGGATTATGACAAATCAGTTGAGCCATACCTTACGTAAATGTACCTATGTATGAAAGCTGATGACTAATTGAGTGGTAGAGATCAATGATGGAAATAGATTCTCTTTCTCTTTGTTTAGTTACAACCAAAACTAATAGCCAACTGAAAAAGAACAGGAAAAGTTTCTTACAAGGCATTCAAGGCCCTTATTATTCAGCTTCAATTTCCTTTTTCAGCAGTATGGATCCCACTACCCCTGATATCTCCAAAGTTCCAGTCATACCAAGTTATTCTCCATTTGCTGGGAAGAGCTTGTATATGTCTGAAATGCCCTCCCAGTCTCCACCTATTATTCTTAAGTATACCCAAAGTCTAATTAAATCAATACTTGCTCCATGAAGTTTCCCATCATCTCTAAAGGAGAATGAGTCTTTCCCCCATCTCTGTACTTTTGATACATTAATTGTGACTTTATTATACCCCTATAAGTCCTACCTTTTATGAAAGTAAATATCTGAGCAAGCAGCAGGTCTTCATCTTTATCTCTAGTGTACCCACGTGTTACATGAAACTGACAGTAAATATTTTTTGAAAGGAAATGATCAAAAGTATTATCTCCAAATGACTGAGGACTTCGCTTTTTCCTTATGGACTTGATTCTTTTAATACTTGGAAAAAATAAAATAAAACACAGGCAATTTTAGTTAGATATCCAAAGAGAGAGAAGGTAAATAGAATTTTTTAAATCTGCTATGGTAGCATATATGGAAGTCGTCTTCTTCTTTTTTTTTTTTTTTTTTCCTATTTTTCATTTTAGCTTTCTTGTCTTTGAAGTGGGTACACAGAGTAAGGATGAAGCTTCATTGACATAGTCAATTTGATAAAGAGCCAAACTTCATCATTGTGTAAAATGGATATTTAATGAATCCAAGATTCTTGGGAAATGTCTAATGGACTAGGTTTGTTTGTTTCTTTGGATTTTTCTCCTTATGATATTACATTTACTATACATTTCCTAAACAAATAAAACTTATCAAGTTGCCACATTAGCAGTAGATGGTAGAGTCCTCTAGGGAAGCAGCTGTTCTTTGTCCTCTTCTGGGTCTTAGCTGACTCATCTATTATGTGATGACATAATACAAATTTTATGTTTTTATGTTTTACATTCCAAATGTAAAATCCTGTAATTTGTGTGTATGATGGGATCATATTAGTATACTGGCATTAAAAGACAAAAAACAAATTACTTAGCAAAATGTTATATATATATATATGTGTGTGTGTGTGTGTGTGTGTACACATACATATATATAAAAGGTTTGTTGTTTAACCACAAAACTGTAAAGGTCTTCCTATGGTTTTGGTCCAATACTATTTAAGTAACCTAAAATAGTCTACTAAGTTGTTAATTCATTCATATATTTAGTTTACTCCCACAAATAGTCTAGTTGGTATATTAAACATGAACGTTTTTCAAATATTCAAAGCATGTTTGTTTGCATTCACTGGTTTGTATATGTGGACCATGTGTCACTAATACAAAGTTATAGAGTCATAGTTACTCAGACATTTAACAAAATCAGACCATATCCAAAAGAAGTCAACAATATGGTAACAAACACTTAATAAAGGCTCAAAAAATATAACCCATGATATTGATATCTAACAAAAGAAGAAACACTCTGCATGAGTCTGGCTGCTAGTCACATTTTCAGTTTGACACCAGCCACAGTCCAAACATAACCAGACATGTAAGGGTAAAGGCCTAAAGAGGAGAAGACAGAAAATATACATCCAAAGACCATACTCAGAACATGTAAATGACTAATATTCATCCCAGGCATCATTCCTAAATGATTCTTAGAGTTATTCAACTTCCTCTTTGTTCAAAGGATCCAAGTTGCTTTAGGGTAATCTGAGGAATCTTTTTTGTTTAGGGTACCCATGAGACTCTTAGGTATTATAACATATGTCTTCAGGCTACTGATGCTCATTCCTACATAGATTCAATTTATAATAGTGGGAAGGACTTCTGAAATCTTGTAAATAGGCAACTTTTTATGAGTTGGTGGCCTTCTTTTAAACCAATTGAAAATGGTGAACAAATCTGAAAAACACACACACGTGATATACATTAATAACTTCAACAATCTCCACCACCCTACATTTACATGCCCAAAACTTCTCTAAGTCATGACAGCTTTACAGATTTTGCTCTTTACTAGCTACTAAGATCCAGAAATAGTAAAATTTCTGTTCTTTGTTCTCAAAATAACTGAAAAATAAAAAAGAGTTTTCAATCACAGCAGTGAACATAAAGTTGAATGATTCAGGGAGCAAAGTAGTACTGTCACTAACTTACTTACAAAGAATTTTTCCAACTATTAATTCAACTCAGGTGGTAGTTGTATAGCTAAACCAGTGTGAGGTGTACTACAGGTTGAGCACCCCCACTCTGAAAATCCAAAGTCCTAACTGCTCCAAAATCTGAAAAGTTTTGAGGGCTGAAATGATGCCATACTGGAATGATTTTATACCTGACTTTATGGGTCACAGTCAAAACTTCATTTCATGCAAAATATTACTAAAAATATTTTATAAAATTAACTTCAGTCTATGTGTATAAGCTGTACATGAAACGTAAGTGAATTTCATGTTTTGACTTCAGTCCCATCCCCAAGATCTCATTTTATATATATATATGCAAATATTCCAAATCTGAAAAAATTCAAAATTCAAAACACTTCTGGTCTCAAGCATTTCAGATGAGCAGTACTCAACCTGTAGAGCTTTTCATTAAATTCCAAGAATTCAAGCAATCCATGCAGTGCAAGGGAGATAAAAGCTTAAGAACTTCATATAGCCAAAGTGTCTAGAGTCCAGTCAGTAGGAGGGAAGAAAAATACAGCTAAAACTAGAGTGTCCTAGTAATATCACAGAGAGTGTTAAACTACTGCCTAGCTTAGTAAAGTTCCTGGCACATACTAGTGTTAGATAAAGACTTTCAAATGAACTAATAAATCAGATAATCTTCCAGTGAAACTATCAGGTGGTCTTGCATTTCAACAAATACATAAATTCTCTGGTATCTTCTACCTATACTCCAATCCCAAAATCAAGAAAAGTCAAGTCTCCCTAACCTCTAGTTATTAAACATGGTTTAAAGGCCTTTCAGAATTTGGTCTCTGTTTATCTCTCCAGCACTAGCTCCAGTCACTTCTTCCCTAGAATGTGTACTCCAACCAACTTCATTTCTTTCAGGTCCTCAAATGCACTGTGCTGTCTCATTTGTGAGCCTTTTATTGTTCCTTCTGTCTGGAAAATTTCATGTTCTTTTCACTAAGGTCTCAGTCTAGATTTCATTTCCTTTGGTTGCCTTTTCCTTCCGGTATTATCCTTTTCTCCCCTACCCACCCATCCAAGACTGCTAGGTTCCCCACATGTATATATCCTCCTCTCATTTCGTTATACTTGGTTGTTTCATTTACTATTTCCTCTATTAGACTGGACACATTGGGAGGGCAGCAATTGTGGATCTGTCATACTCCATCATTGTATCTCTACTGCCTAGAACCACACTGGGCACATAATTGGAGCTCAGTAAACATGTGTTGAATAAATATGTTAATGAATGATGAATAAATGAATGACAGAATAATGTTAGCCTTTTATGAGAATGAAAATAAAATTGTCTTTAGTTCTCACTTAGACTTACAAATTCTAAAATAAGTCATAGTTGGAAGGCATGGCAAGGAAACTAGCACAGCTATTCTAATTCCCATAGTAAAATTTACTTTTATTCTGCAGTTCACAAATTACCAAGCAGAATGTCTAAATGACACTCAAAAGTACTTTCCATAAATTACATTTCCTCTCCCTGAGTCATCAGTTTATTTTAAAAATTTATTTGAACACAAAGATAAGCAACTTTAAAAAATAGAATTTCATGCCATCTAGGAAATAGATCTTTATATTCCAAAAATTCTTTTTGGTTATAAAAGTCTTTAATTACCATAATAGCCTGCCTGGGAGACCTTCTGATGATATGTCAAATTGAGGTATCTAAAGCTGACTTTGAGATTTCATTTCCTTTTTTTAATTCTACAAATTCACATTAGGCAACCCATAGAAAAGACCCCATGAAAGAAAGTGTCTGTAAAGATCCAGTTTTAAACTGGAAATGTTTTTCGGTGACTAATCAGAACTGTGATTTTAAAAAGCGCTCCCTCTGTTACAAAACATCACCACAAAAGGAAAATAAAACTCAGGGATTTCATCAGAGACTCAAGGTTTTTTTTTTTTTTTTTTTTTTTTTTTTTTTTTTTTTTTTGAGACGGAGTCTTGCTCTGTCGCCCAGGCTGGAGTGCAGTGGCGCGATCTCGGCTCACTGCAAGCTCCGCCTCCCAGGTTCACGCCATTCTCCTGCCTCAGCCTCCGAGTAGCTGGGACTACAGGCGCCCGCCACCACGCCCGGCTAGTTTTTTGTATTTTTAGTAGAGACGGGGTTTCACCATGTTAGCC